>NC_051156.1:143374596-143434574 GCF_013339745.2 Dermacentor silvarum
AGCAACAGATGAAATATATTTACGGAAAGGAAGAGCGAATTTCTACTAAAATAATCACGGATTAAGAAGTTAGAGGGGTTTATTCGCTCCCTCCTCTCCCGCAATTATGAGAGAGGAGGCTAGTCCGCCGAAATGGCTTTGTGATTGATTTCTTTAGTGTAATATTGGGAATATTGGAAGTAAATACGTCACCTATCTGAATTAGAGCACTGCACGGGCTCGGGCTTACCCGAAAGCCATAATAACCCTACCCTCTACCCGGCCCGGCCCGGCCCGGCCCGTGGGCCGGGCCGGGCCGGGAAGAGCAGTTTTTTCACAGGCTCGGGCCCGGCGTGTGCTTTTTGACCCGGGCCCGGGCCGGGCTCGGGCTTTCTGCGAGTTATTCTCGGGCTTCTCAACTCTGAAAAATAGGTATTTTTCGGTCTCGGGCCAGGTTCGGGCCGGTTTCGGGCCGGGCTCGAGCCGGGCTCGGGCCGGGCTCGGGCTTAAGGTAAAGGGGTGGCGGGCCGGGCCGGGCGGGTAACGTAGATTATTTCCGGGCCTAGGCCGGGCCCGGGTCTCGCCGTAAAGGTTTTGATCGGCCCGTGCAGTGCTCTAATCTGAATTATGAGGCATCCCTTGGTGCTATTTCCATACAAGATGCCCCCCCCCCCCCCCCTAATGTGGTCTTCTCTTGAATAACATGTGTAAAACGTGCATTGTTCTGTTTTAGAGAGCGCAAAGCAGTCATTCCAGTAGCAAAAGTCAGATACACCTCAAATATTCACAACGATATGCCAAACATGTCAGCAACAGAGTTGTCATAGGAAGAGCTTTCATTATCGGAAACTCCCCGTTGACCAGCCTACAGGGTAGCAATACTGCATTATAACGTTTGCCTCTTATTTTTTACACTAGCTACCTATTTTCCGACATTGCACAGATATAGCTAGAGTAATTGGTCACGGCTGCGTCCCTTCACGGACTGCTAAACAAAACAAGAAGAAAGGTGGGCTTCGCGATCTCTATTTAGATGTTGTTGCGGAAGCGTAACTTAGAAATAGCTTTCTTCTTGTCTCTCTCTCTCTCTCTCTCTCATGTCTACGCGCACACTTGATCACGTAACTTTCGCCATTTTGCGCGCGGGAGGACGGCGCACATCACGCCACCACCCTTCTCGGCTATATCCTCGCACGCTTGCCCTCGCAACGAGAGAATACGGAGCGCGGGGCGCGATCTTATCCCACTTGCACTTTATACTGAATCTTACAATGACTTCGACGGCACAAATACGTCGTCGTCGTGTTCATGTAGTCCTTACGGCAATAAAATGGCGACGCACCACGACGATACGTCAATCTTGTGCCGCGGCCCCATTGAAGTGCGTCATTATTCGTCATCGAAGCTCCATGTGGTCTAAACCGCTAGCTATTTAAGTATCGAAATAGCTAGCGCAACGGTTATTCTCGCAAAAACCGCGGGGTAGTTTTGAGCGGCTTCCTTTTTTTTTCACTTCACTCGCCGTAATCGAACAAGATTTGACGCTCATTTAATGTTGTGCACTTCAGTCCGAGCCCGTATACAAGCTACATCTGATTTAGGTTTGAGTTTATCACGCGTTCAAAGAAGGCCCTGTAAAGTTACATCTGTTGCTTGGAAATCCGTTATTATATATATATATATATATATATATATATATATATATATATACATAGATGTCACTTCTTTTTTAGTATTATGTGCGACGCAGCTCTAGAGACCGCGGAACAACGTATAGTTCAGAGCAGGATAGCAGCAAAACTAGGCGACACAAAGTATTACATTTCGCGCAGCTTTTCCAGAACGTTGTTGAGAGTTCTGGTGGTAGCACATATTTCTTTGTGCATGCATTTCTGTCAAGGTTTTTGTCATCACCGTAAACAGAATTTTATAATGCACTCTGTCTCACATATATAACCAACGTGAATAACGTAATCGGTACCAGACCGATGACGGTCCGACCTCACAACACTACACATACCGTGGTGTTCCCCAAGTTGGCGTCTTGAGCCCCACACAATTCAACCTTGTTCTTGTTGGTCTCGTGGAACGCATACCAAGTGATCTCCAGATCTCAATGTATGCCGATGACATCTGCGTGTGTACGTCAGGTGTAGCACGTCCTCAGGTGCGCGCGAGGCTTCAAAAAGCCGCGACTTCAATATCGGCGTATCTTAGCGAACAAGGCCTCCAGATTTCACCTGAGAAATGTGCGCTGGTCGCGTTTACGCGGAAGCCAATGACGTCTATACGCTATATTCATCAATGGGCAAAACGTCTGTTACGCAAGGAGGCATACATTATTAGGGGTGATCATTGATCGAGACCTCAGCTGGAGTTCTCATGTGGCCTACCTGAAGAAACGCCTAACGGCCATTTCACAATTTTTTTTTAATTTCTTGGAGGAAAACGTGGGGAACGTCAGTACAGGCGATGTTACAACTCTACAAGGCACTGTTTCTCGGATATCTGAGGTACAGCTTACCTGTATTTAGCAATACCTGCAGAAGCAACATCCGCACAATCGAGATTGCTCAGGCACTCAGGGTTTGTCTTGGATTACCGCGCTGCATATCGACAGCGTAAACAATCGCGATAGGTCAAGATTACCCAGTAACAACTCATATGACATTGGAAGTGCTCAGAGCACACATCAGGCACATTGCCCGCTCCCCTTTCCATCACCTCGCCACTCTGCCGAATGACCGACCCAATGCCTCCTTTTGCCAGGCGATATCGGCGTACCGTGACTGCCTCCCTCGAGATTATACGCCTGCCGAGAGGCTGCTATCACCTCCTTGGTGTTTGGCTCGCCCACAAGTTCGACTCTCGGTACCAGGGACTCAAACGAAAGCAGGACTCTCGTCACCAGCTCTCAAGCAGCTATCTCTACTCATGCTGCACGAGACGTACAAGGACCACCTTCACATTTACACTGATGGCTCGCCAACTCTTGACGGATCTACAGGACCTGTGATCTTCCCCGAAAAAGCCATGACCTTTCAGTTTAAAGCTTGTGAAGGGCGCTGCACTTCGCAGCGCCCTTCACATGCTTAATAAAGATTTATCCAGAAATTGGAGTATTTATACAGGCTGCCCTGCAGTGTCTGCTATCCGCTCTGCGTCGTGGACCACAAGACCAACTTGTGCTGGAAATAAGGCAGATATATCACCAACTAGTAGAAAAAGGACATGATATTACTTTTCAGTGGCTCCCAGGCCACTGCGACATCATGGGTAACGAAAAGGCCGATAAAGCTGCTAGGAGGGCTCACGAAAATGCTGTGAAGGAACCCATACCACTTTTATGAACCGATGCAGCAACGAAGCTTCGTATATTCGCGCCTGATGCCACTCGATCCATGTGGAACTTGCCAGGTTTCCCCGGTATACTCGACTGCACCGCTTGGACCCATTACTCTGATCACATATTCCATATAGACTTTCCCGAATCGAGACAACTGCTCTCTGCAGACTGTGGCTTGGAGTATGTTTTTACGAATGCTTTTGCTTGCCGCATCGGAATGGCTGACAGTGCTGCCTGTGATAGTTGCGACAGCGAGGAAACAATCGAACATATCACGTGTCATTGTTCCCGCTACAGACCCCAGAGACAGTTGTTCGTGACGACGCTGGCGCGCCTCGACGACCGGCCGCTTTCTGAGCAGACGATCTTAGAGTGCCGGCGGACGTTCTCTTCACACCAGAAGGCGATGAGGGCGCTGCTGAGGTTCCTCCGGACAAGCGACCTGCTTGAACGACTGTGACACTCCTGAGTTCCTTTGTGTGTGTGCGTGTGTGTGTTTCTTTATTCTTTCTATGTGTGTGCATTTTTCTTTATCTTTCAGTCTCCCCTTACCCCTTCCCCAGTGCAAGGTAGTAAACTGTATATCTACCTTCCGGTTAACCTACCTGCCTTTCCCATCTCATTTATCTCTCTCTCTCTAATTGGACCATTCCTAAGTAAAAACCCGGATGTTTAATGAAAGAAATAGCTGCAATTGTAAACTCTGCAAAATATTGGCAGCTTAATGAGCGCAGCTTAAGCAGCTGATGTGCCGTACCAAGAAAAGCTAAGCCGCTGCCACGACAGGGTTTCATGCACCAGCTGCTCCTAGATGTTAGTGGAGCGAAACTCAGACCGATGGAATACGTTTAAATAACGAAGCGCAGAGCAAGGAACCTGGAGTGCACAGTTATGAAAATCAGTGCATAAGTCTGATGAGCCAAATAGTGTATTTAAAACCGGAATGTGAAATATTAACTATAAGTGCGCCTTGCAATACATTGAAAAAAAAATCAGTTCAGTTAACACATTGGAAGCCTGCACGTTTCAAATGTGCCGCCATGAGTAGGTGCCACTTGGCTAGTTCCATGAACTCAACTGTTGCAAACGCACACGTGTGTGGGATATTCAGAGAATTGTGCGCCTCGTTAGAAACCGTTACTTCCTGCCAGCGCATCACAACGGGAGAAAAAGAAGGCTACCGGAATAAAATAAATTAGCAGTGCAATCGGACTTTACTGCACGCTACAGCCCGATTGGACACCCTGTTGGAGCCGCCGACTCACCGTGGCAAATCGCCTATCTTGGGTGGTCGCACTCGTCGTTGGCCGAATGACCCCCAGGACTGGCGCAAGCAACTGGGCCCTGCAGAGACACAAGGAAGGAGAGATTGAGCGAGCGAATGTCGCATACATTTCGTGAATTATAATGGACAAACTTCAGTTTTATGCATCACCTGCTTCTGATTAGGCTAGAGATTAGCGTATTATTATTATTTGATTTGTAAACATATACCTATGGAAAGAGAAAGCGAGAAGCAAGGCTGGCAACTGCCACCAGAAGGGGCACAACGCCTGCCTACTCTTCGGAAAGGACGAGAGAAACATAGAAGGAAAGATTGGAAGGAGGGGAGGAAGGAGGAAAGGAAGAGCGAGATGACAAATATCAAAGAATAAAGTACAACATACAGTAGGGCCCGTCCCTGCAGGTCAAGCTAGTAAAGAATGTAAAATAAAAGAAATAGTTGCTGGGTTACAAACGGGCCTCTAAGTTCGTTGCTTCTAGAAAAGTAAGGAGAGCACGATGAGCTTGATCACGTCGAGACGCAGAACCACTGGGGTATAAACATTCATCTAGAGTCGTACACGGTAGGCCAAGGAGATGGTAGTCCCTCACCAGCGATATGCGTTGCGCACTGAAAGCGGGACATTCCAATATCAGGTGCTGAAGTGTCTCGCAGCCACCGCAAGACGTACACGATGGACTAGTCACACGTCCTTGTCTTAGGGCTAGTGAGTTAAACACACCCTCATGGGCACAGAAAAGAAATGAAATGGGTAATAGCAGGATAAAGTCGAAATCAAGAGAAACCCGTTCCGAAATGAATTCAAGGATAATCTGCTCAAATACATCGTATTTTTAGGCATAAATGCCACTGTCTCACAGTGTAACACATGAACTAGAAAAAAAAAAAGACATTACTTAGCGTCGTTTAGGTTGGTGTCGCACAAAAGCAGGGAATCGCGTGCTTCGATCTCCTTCCCTGAGTTTCCAGGGAAGGAAATGAATTTCCCTGGAAACTCGTCTGCTACGGAGGGCTGAGTTTAACGTCAGCGGTAAAGCAATACACCTGCCAAATGTTGTGTTTCACGCTAAGCAATGTATGCTGTTTTCTGAGAAGAATGCGACGAAATCAAGTTACGCGATTTCACAATCCCAAAACTGCCGAACGGGATCACTACTTTGCGATGTCGGAGCGGAGGACTTCGAATTAACTATTACCACATGGGCAATCTTTAACGTGCATCGAGAGCGCTGTATGGGAACGTTTTATTGCGATAGCAATTATATGGTCACTCCAGAGAATATTTTTGCCGTCGGCGTCGCCGTCGTCGTCGCCGTCGCCGTTGCCGTGAGGTTCCGTATGACGTCAATGGAGATGAAATCGTCGCCGCGCGCCGCCGAACGCTGTATGTGTGAGTGAAAGGGCGCGAGGGACGCGCTCTTTCAAGGGGAGTAAACCCACGGCGGAAAACAAACGCGCGTTCTGCGCCGTGCTTCCTTAAGGGTTGCAGAAGTAGGCGTCTCTTTCCTCCTCTACAATCACCATATATGTAGAGCAAACGCGCCTTCTTCTGACGCGCTAAAGGCGGCGGGGGGGGGGGGGGGGAGGAAGGAAAACGCGCCTTCTTCCGACGCGCTAAAGGCGGCGGGGGGGGGGGGGGGGGGGGAAGGGAGGTGACTTTTAGCTGCGGCACCAAGTGCCTATTTATATCAGAGGCTCCGGCAACAGTCAGCAACGCCGCACGCATTTTGTGCGAACGCGGGCAAAACGCCGTCGGCGTCGACATTATAGTTCTGCGTGTTGCCTGTGCTGCTGCATGTCCAAGTTTATACAGCTGATAAAGCTACTATCATTTACTCCCTATAGCTCTCTACAAATTTGCAATCGCAATTGATGCTTCGCCTTTCAGGTGAAACTGCGACCACTTTTTTGCATTCCGCCTTATTCGAATACGACTGCCGCGGCCGGGAATCGAGTCCCCGACCTCGTATACCAAGCAAAGCCGCGCTACAGCCACCGAGCCAGCACCCTTACAGCGGTGAAAGAAGGAACAAACAAAATAGTGGCATCGCACTTTTTCTTTTGCCGTAAGCCGGGAAGCTTGAATCAACAACACATTGTTTGATCTCGGCAGGTATCATGTACTTTTTTTTCTAAACCATCGCCTCGTCTTAGGAGTTACTATGTTCCAGGGCGCACATACTTTTGACGCCACATTTTGTACCTAGCCGCCTCTTCGTTGCAAGTTTTCGGCAATCGATGATTTTTTTTTCATTATGCTCATTCAATGGGTAAAGTATGTGGAAGAACAGGAATTCGGCGTAAAGTTATGAAGTGCCACATCGCTGTAGGCAGCGTATAGATGTGTTTGTGAAGCTCTTAGGAATGACGGCTACGACGCACAACATCCAAGCCAAGTTGTATGTGTCGTCTGTGTTGTCGGCTACTTAGAAAGCTTTAGAGAAAATTGGCTTTCGTTTCAGGATGACAAGATTTTTCGAAGGTGCAGTTTAGTTGGGTGACACTAATGGAAGACGAAAAGCCGGTTAAAGAGAAGCCGTTTTGCTGGCATTAAAGGGAACGAGAACAACAAAGATGGTGCGTTAAAGCATGGTTGTAGAAACATCATCATCATCATCAGCCTATATTTTATGTCCACCGCAGGACGAAGGCCTCTTCCTGCGATCTCCAATTACCCCTGTTTTGCGATAGACGATTACAACTTGCGCCTGCAAATTTTCTAACTTCATCACCCCACCTAGTTTTCTGCCGTCCTCGACTGCGCTTCCCTTCTCTTGGTATCCATTCTGTAACTTTAATAGTCCACCAGTTATCTATCCTTCGCATTACATAATGTGCCCCGCTCCATTTCTTTATCTTAATGTCAGTTAGAATACCGGCTATCCCCGTTTGCTCTCTGATCCACACCGCTCTCTTCCTGTCTCTTAACGTTAGTCCTAAGATTTTTCGTTCCATCACTCTTTGTGCGGTCCTTAACTTGTTCTCGAGCTTCTTTGTTAACCTCCAAGTTTCTGCCCCATATGTTAGCACCGGTAGAATGCAATGATTGTACACTTTTCTTTTCCGCGACAGTGGTAAGCTCCCAGTGAGGATTTGGCAATGCCTGCCGTATGCACTCCTACCCAATTTTATCCTTCTGTAAATTTCTTTCGGATGATCAGGGTACCCTGTGAGTAATTGACCTAAATAAACGTACTCCTTTGCAGACTCTAGAGGCTTACTGGCGAACCTTAATTCTTGTTCCCTTGCCAGGCTATTGACCACTATCTCTGTCTTCTGCAACCCCACTCTAGCACTTTCTCGGTTAAGGTCCTCAATCATTTGTTGTAATTCGTCCCCATTGTTGCTGAATAGGATAATATAATCTGTAAACCGAAGGACTACCTCATGACTCGCACAAATAATCTTCAACCCCAATCTCTTTCTCGGTCCTCAATCATTGTTGTAATTCGTCCCCATTATTGCTAAATAGGACAATGTCATCTGCAAAGTGAAGGTTGCTGAGATATTCACCTACAATCCTCACTCCTAAGCCTTCCCCGTCTACGAGCTTGAATACTTCTTCTAAGCATGTAGAGAATAGCATTGGAGACATTATGTCTCCTTGCCTGACCACTTTGTTGATAGGTACTTTGTGCACGTCGCAGATCGCTGTGAAGATACGGCGCCCGCGCGGCCACGTGGTAAGCAGCAGCCGCCGCCGCAGAACACCCCCTCCCCCCCCCCCCCTCCTGTGCTTCGAACACCACCACAAAAGACGGCACGCATTCGCCCAGCTTTTTTGTCTCGCGCGCGCGAGATTGCGCCGCGATCACCAGCTGACCCTCACAAGCTTTCACTCACAGATACGTACAGCGTACGGCGCGCGGCGACGATGTTAGCGTGTTTGAACTTTATACGGAACGTCACGGCGACGGCAGAAATGCGCTTGGAATGTCCATATAATTGCTATCGCAATAAAAATAATATTAAACCACACTGGAAATACGGGGCAGTGCAGTTCATTTCCGCCATGGCCTGTCATAGTGAAACCTCTGTGCAGCCATTGTGAAATGACGTGGTAGAAAAAGGAAATAAAGGCGAGTTGCACCTGGACGAAGGTAGAAACAGTGATAAATGCGATGGCGAAAGCAGGGGGCAATATGTGGACACGCATACTGCTGCTGAAGAAACGGGAAAAGGAAAGAGAAAAGGTATGCAAAGACGCAGGTAATCGCAATGCCCAGCTAGCTCATGCTGAAACGAAAGCAAGACGGCCGCGCGCATTCACGGGTGGTTTGGCTCTCGGCTGGTCGCTGATGGAAGTCTCGTGTTCAGTGGGCGTTCTTTACGACCACTTGGGAGCGCGACGCATAGCCACATTTCTTCGGCCCCGGCCGTTGGACTAGGTCATTCCCTCTGAGCGAGGTGCTTTCTCAACGATAACTGCGCCTATACTCCGAGAAGCTGGGGGGCTCCACGTAAGAGCCATTCTCGGCCCCTGCCGCAATCTACGTACGTTGGAACGCCGTCTAGGTTTGGCAATGCGATTCTGATCCACGGAATGGATTTTTTCCTGAACAATAACGAGTTCTCAACGAAACGA
Source organism: Dermacentor silvarum (assembly GCF_013339745.2). Classification (NCBI taxonomy): domain Eukaryota; kingdom Metazoa; phylum Arthropoda; class Arachnida; order Ixodida; family Ixodidae; genus Dermacentor; species Dermacentor silvarum. The sequence continues at coordinate 143,383,792 of NC_051156.1, forward strand.
AACATGGACGAATTCCGTGCGGATTACAAAACAAAATGGGGCTACGCTAGCCACCTGGCTGGGCGAATGACCATTGAAAGTTTTTCTGCAATATCGCCGTTGATATCGTTTCTGAAGAGTGATTAGGGCCTTGTCGAAACGGCGGATGGTATGATGACACGTACACTCGGAACGTCGTTATCAAGTATTATTCCCACTTGTCTTTATTGACGGCCACCGTTGTAGCTGTTTTATTGATAATTTGACCTTTTAGAAGTTTCAGCAGGGGAAATCTTAAAAACCCGCCCCGGAGGTCAAGTGGCTATGACGCTCTGGCTGCTGATCATGAGGTCGCGGGTGTGATGCCCCACCGCCACGACTGCGCGCGCGCTCGCGCGCACACACACACACACACACACACACACACACACACATACACACACACACAGGAAACGAGTTTCGTCAACTAGCTTTCGTGTTTTCATGCAACAGTCTCTGCCTATATTGACATAGAAGTTGAGCTATGTGAGGGCTTTATCTGCGCATTGTGTGCATCCCGCAGTGTGTACAAGTTCTAACATTGGTTGTAGTAATATTAGTAGGCGTAGTAGTTGTAGTAGTAGTAGTAGTAGTAGTAGTAGTAGTAGTAGTAGTAGTAGTAGTAGTAGTAGTAGTAGTAGTAGTAGTAGTAGTAGTAGAAATATCCGCAAAAATTCAGCCTACTTATCCGCTGCCGAACGCAGCGGTTCTAGCATTCTCCAGTTACATTTGCCTCTCGTCAGGCGGCTCCGTTCTGTGCCTATGTAAACACGTTAGGCGAGCTAGCCTGTCAGCATATACTAGGTAATTCGCCGTATGACTACACGAAAAAGTTTAATGCTGTCAGATTAGGGCTACGACACTCGCTCCCGGGATACCATACGCATAGTAAGCCATCGCGCCACTTCAGGGTTTTTTGCCGTCTCCCTCGAGAGGTGTTACCGCCCCCTATCGACGGATGTCGTCTGCATGGCAGCAGAATTCCCGTTTTATGCCATTCACGTTGAAGTTCACTTTGCTTTAAACGTTGCAGGAGTGGGAGCTTTTAGCGTCACAGCAATATGAAATAGGTTGTCTTTTGCTTGACCCCCTGTAGTAATATTTACACGTGATACTCACGGTTTTACGGCACATTGTTTGTATTTCCATAGCCATGTGTGGGGCGTATCAAGCGTTTATCCCATGTTTACAGAACAAGGAAGAATAATACCATATGCATTTAACACCCCAGCGCGTTTGGCTATTATGAATATATTCTGTTTTAGATCCCCACGAGATACACCGTTCTTCCCCCCCCCCCTCTTCCCCCTCACTCCCCTTCTTTCTTTATTTCTATAGCAGAATATGTTTTCCGCACTTCCAGTAAAGACCTTCCGCAAACCGTCACCTGTTCAGTAAGTACTGCAGGCTTCCAACTTGTTCCCTCGGAATGAAAACGCGATGAAAACTTAGGAAAACGGTAAGTTGAGTATCATTTCACGTCTTCCGTCGATGAAGCAGCAAATGTTGCAGGACAGCCTGTGCGTTGCTGGAATATTATAGGCTTGTAGGCTGTAGGAAAGTCGTGTTTCTTTTTTTTATGTTCCTTGGCTGTACGCGAAAAAAGAGAGAGAAATCTCCGCGGCCACTTGCGCAATACTTCCACACACCCGGAACCAAACATATTTCTCTGTCTGCACAAATTTAAAGAAAATAGAAGGAGAAAATGTCCGCCTTGGCTGACAGTCTCGTCGAAAACAAAAGGAAAAGCAGCCGAACATACTTTCATATTTAATCTTATTTATCTGCATCCGAGCTTTCAGAATGAAGTTTTCTTAAATGTAAAGTACGGGTTTGAAACGCCAAACACGCTTCGCTTATCGTTTTTTTTCCGTATAACTATGTTTCGTGCTTAACGCAATTTGCTACCACTATATAGGCACCGAAGCATACACCACCCGGTCCTTGCCAAATTTCTTTATTTCGATAAGATCTCTTCATCTAATTACGTTTTAAAAATGACCTAACCAAATTTCGATAGCAGTCGCACACGCGATATATGCTCTGCCGCTTTCATAACGATGTTATAAAGTGTTTTTATTATCATTGGACCCTTTTTATGTTATTCTTTCGCGCTTTCTTTGAATGTTACTTTGGCAGCCCTGCTTTTCTGCCCTCATGTTCGCTTTTCCCATAATTATATTATATGTCGTAATATGTTTTCGTGCAGAATAACGTGTTCTCAGTGGCATATTTATTCAAATGTGCTTTCCTTATTTTGGTCTTTAGTATAAGAGAGAGAAAGGAACACAGACGGAAAGGAAGGGAGGTTAACCAAGGACGTGTGCGAGTGGCTGCCCTACACTTGGGGAGGGAGAAAGGGCGAAGAACAGGTAAGAAGTAAAAAGAAGAAAAGTAATAAAGCGTGAGTCTTTGCGAAAAAATATCGTTGGAAACTTCGAGCTAATAGATTTATTCCTTTATTGCATCGGTAACCTCTATTTCTCTATCCTTTTAGCTGAAACACCTTTGTAATACAGGCCCGTAGAGTATATGCGCGTGCTCAAAAGAATGAATGAATGAATGAATGAATGAATAAAAGAAAGAAAGAAAGAAAGAAAGAAAGAAAAAAAGAAAAAAAGTTAGACCACTTTGCACAGTGTTTATGCCTAGTTTATGCTGGCTTGGTGTTCTTACGCGCAGCCTGTAGCTGCCCAGAAAAAGTGCGTCATGGTGAGATGAAATTCACTTTGATTGTAAATATCACCTGAACGCTAGCGACGCTGAAATACCGAACATTTGTCGGCACTTTCAAACATAATATGACAGAGCGGAAAGCTGAAGCGGTATACGAAACGAAAAACTAACGTGGACGAGATGCATTCGCAACGGCGAAATACAAAGCAACTGGACAAACAAAAAAACGAAGAAAGAAAGAAAGAAAGAAGGAAAGAAAGAAGAAAGAACAAAAGAAAGAAAGAATGCGAAATACAGCATAGAGCGAAGTGCACCGTAAAGTACATGCGTGAAAGTTCAAAATCTGCAAACTTCAATAAAACGAAAACTCGGGAACGCGAAGTCTCCTTGAGAACAGAACTTGAGAACAGTTACCAAATTGAAATGACGAGGCTATCATGCTATCCGCTATTATATGAGCGTCTTCCTACATTCTATATTACCTCCAGATATAAAACCGCGCAAGTTCAATAACGTTTATCACAGTGATTATTCCTGCACCCTTCATCGTGATAGTTTATTTCACATCTAGCCGGACCTTTTACTGCACCCTTTTACCGTAAATGTTTTACTGTACCCGTCCGCGAGCAGGGAATGTAGCGAGCCCGGAATGCTGACGAATTGCTGCACACCGAAGTGTCTGACATGAGCTTCTGGAAGGAACAGCTGTCAATTTTCGTTTCATGGAGCTATCGCTTCGTCTCTCGGGAACAGCTATCACCATGTTTCCTTGCATCAGAAAATTCATCAAGAAAAAAAAGTTCATTTAATCAACTGCTCCACCTTGTACCTTAAGGGGGAGTGCGTTAGGGAAGTGGAAAACCAGCATTCTTAAGGGTGCAAGAATGTAGTCTGTGCATGCTATGAAAATTCGCGCATACTGACCGGAAGGGCCCGTAATTCCACGTGTCGCAGAAACATGTTTGGATACACGAACGCGCGGATATCGCGAGCGCATCACGCGAGACGACATAAGTGTCACAACAGCGCATCGCGTTTATTCTGACCGAACGCAAACGCGGTAACATTCGCAAAATTGTTCGGTGTCTGTCTCTCAACTCCTGCGCAGCTTGAATGACTAATGCATGACAAAAATGCGAACACATGGATCTCGTGTATAGGACGCAGAGATAGGTTGTAAAGTTTGCACTTTTACAGCTACGATCATTTGGCCTCGCCTTCAAGTCGCAAATCCTGTTCCACATTAAGGATGCGCACAATAACGGGGTGTTCTTGAGTAGAGCGCCTTGGTTCTTCAAAGTAAGAGCTGGAAATATATTCAGACCACAAAACGTGAAATCGCAGGATAACCCTCCGCCATTCTTTTTTTATTCACAAGAAAACCAGGCTCCAAGACACGACACCATTCCGTAGTATAAGAACGTCTACGATGACAGTCAGCGTAAAACAAAGAAAAAAAAGTAATGAACATCTCACAAAGCCGACGTTTCCTTTTAGTTTTTTTGCGACAACCATTCTTTTCTTATTTTAATAAATAATGCGCACTACTCCCAATTGTATTGCCCAACGTGAGCCAGGTTATCTACAGCGCTGGTGCAATGCGGAAGTAACGTTGCCGCTTCGCCAATGCACTGCGAGATAGCACCGAGTCGAGACATCACGTACGATCGCGTATGGCTCCCAGAGGAACCGTAGACTTCTTCCACTGTTTTCGTGTAGCACTGTACATACACTTTACTGCTTTCGCGAGACAATACCGCGCTTTTGTTGCTCTTTTTCGTAAAGAAGTCGTGCCACTGTGTGGCTGTAAAAGAAAACAAGTTGTCACTCCAGAGAACCAAAAAGACCAGCTACCTTATGCTATAATATACATAATGCAAGCCTGTGAGACGTGGCTTCGTTGTGTGGTATTGGCCAGAGAATGGGTCATTGGCATCCCGGTAAACGACACCTGCCTTATTACTGCTTGATGAAAAATGAGGAATAAAAAATATTTCGCCGATCCCAAGCACTGTTGAAATCTACGTTATGAGATTCATTTTGCTAGTAGCGGGCTATGCAGCATAATGTTGTGGTTTTTGAACGAGTTACCAGGGGGGGGGGGGGGGGGTTACTCTGTAAGTGCTAGTCAACAAAAAAGTCGCAGTCAACAGAAAAGTTGTGTTTGCTCTCGCGTTTGCTCTCCGACGTGCGTTCGCTACCCGTGAAAGCGCGCGTCCCTCGTTCCCTTTCACTCGCACATGCAGCGTCCGGAGCGTGGCGACGATTTCATCGCCGTTGACGTCATTCGGAACCTCACGGCGACGGCGACGGCGACGGCAGAAATCTGCTTTGGAGTGTCCATATAATTGCTATCGCAATAATAGTGGACTGTCCATACCCGCTGTGGCCGAGTGGCTCCAGCTGCACGAGCGAGAAGAAGCCACCCAGTCGCCTTCTCGCTCCGGCCACTGGAGGCGACAGCCGAAGTGGACAGTCCACTAGATCGACTCGTACAAAATAACCTCCCCCCCCCCCCCCCCCCCGCTGACGGAACGACAGTTTTGTTTGAGCCCCTGCGTAGAAGCGTGACAAACTCGTCCGTTACGACCTGGGCCGATTTCGCAGGTGGTACAATGTTGCCCGGCGACGTCGTTGTGTTATCTATATGACGGAAAAAAAAACTGGGAAATGTGGGCCACACTCGAAGGCAGTTGAGTCTAACCCAGCGTCTTCGAGCATTAGCTGTTACGACGCAAGAAATGGAGAAATTGGCATGCTTCCGCTAATTAAGTACATTATGGATGGTTGAAAAAAACACCTTTATTATTCAAGTTGATGGCCACGCTGACCTATATGTTGATGGAAAGGGAAATTGGGGAAAAGGGCTTAACGTTATATATCCTTCTGATGATTCCTGCTTTACGGGCGAAATCCCACAGGGATTGCAGTACCAGGGGCGCTATAACGTAAAATGATTCCAAACTGTTTTGATTCCAAACTCATGACGTCACATTAACGTAACAACCGACGCAAGCATTGGGCGGTGACCCGCAGCGCTGTATGAACAACCCAATTAAACACTCTCCTCGTTTATAGGAGGTTACCTTTGTTCGCTTTTAAACCAATAACATTGTCGACACTCAGCGGTTTTTCTTATCTAATTCGCTGACAAGAGGCGAGGAGCACGCTCTAGTGGAGAGGGTTTTGATGGGGCCGAGCCAGCACAGTGAAAATAGATGACCGCATGAAGAGGGTGGTGCCGGCTTCTCCGATTGGTCAGATTCGCCTGACTTAGCTTGCGGTGGCTGGTCGAAAATCGCGGCGGCGTGCAACGGAAGGATAAGAATGCCGATAAAACGGATCCTCGGCAAGGAATAGTTGGCAGAGCGATGTCGTATGCATGCCGAAAGGGCTCGATAACGTTTTACTGCCACGCAAAAAGGTTTATCATGCGCAAATAAATACATGCTCACCGGCAGGTGCGAGTAGCGGGGGCCTGAGCGATCGGCGGGCAGCCATCTTCTATTCCTTTCGGAACGGGGCAGTCTGTGGCTATTCAGAAAATTTTTCAGTTTTGTTCGGCATATTAATGCATTTTTTCGCGTACATGTCCCTTTGACGTGGTGAGTTTTCGCGGTTTTGTGACGTCGCGTGACAGACAGGCGAAGTGGGCGTAGCCAGAAAACATTGTACCAATAGCAGAGGGCTAATGGTGAAAAGGCGTCGAATCAGGAATTATTATTTTTCTTTTGTGCGGTTTAATCATGCATAATCACTGTGTACACGTTATACCAGATGGGGAGCTATCGCGGTTTTCGCCACGTCGCGTGACAGACAGGCGAAGTTGGGAGTTTCCCGAAAATGTTTTGACCAATCGTGGAGGCTGATCGCAAAAATGGGAATCAAAACAGTGTGAAATCATTTTACGTTATAGCGCCCCAGAATAACGTTCGCTTGCCGCGAAGGTACGATGGCATATTAGCACGGTGCAGTGCCCGAGTACATAGCCACGGGACAGGGGAAATAAAAAAAAACTGTGGTAATTAAGTCTTTGGCCAGCTGGAAATCGGCATGCGCGCGCCAGCTCTCGCTCGTGCTATGCCACATGTCGCAAGCACCAGTAGTCTTATGAGCTAGCTGGCCTTTGTACGAAGGAGGCCTACGAGCAACCACAGCCTCAGAGGGAAGAAAAAAAAACTATCGTCATAGTCTAATGGTCAGAGCACCTGGTTCAAGCGCCAGGAGTGAGAGGTTGAATCCCCCTTCAAGATGGTTGAATTATGTCCTTATTAAACTGATCTGAAACTACCGCGAAACGCATTGAATGAGCTAACGAATACTTCGTAATAAAACTCGGATGACCGCGTCTGTGTACACAACGCGTATATATATATATTGCTGTCTGACTCAGAACAAGTCATAGGGCTTGACTGCGTCGCGAAATAAAGTAAGAAAAAGCCACTTGGCGTTTTCAGCAGATTGCCTATAGAAGCGCATGCCAAAGTATACTTCCTTTTTTTTTAGTTTCTTGTGTCTACCTAGAACCACACGATGCAGCGCGACAGCTCCTGTCCCGCAGTACATCACGTGACAGTGCGCCTGCAAGTGCACGTTTCCCAGAGGGGTGCTGAAAACATGGCCAGGACTACGAGTCCGACGGTCTCACCTTTCTAGGTTTTTTTTTCTTTTTTGCCCATTGTTGCTACAACTCCTTAGGGTCCTTTTAACTGTCAAAGATATATATGCGGTTTCGGTCGGGCGCCCTTCTCAACTTGTCTTTATTCACATGGCGACACGTACTATTCTGAGCGCTAAACTCTGCTGGAGCGGGACTGGCAAAAGCCGCGTGGAAGAAAACGGAGAAAATAGTTTTCTTTTGTTATTATTATTTCGTTCTTTTCGACAAGCTACGAGCGAAAGCTCGGTTCATTTGCAGTTCCCGGATTTTTTCGTTTCTCTTTAATAGCTACAGGTTTCGAAGCAACCTTGACCCAGTAGTGCCTTAGCAAGTGAAGGGCATCGTTTAATTTGTGAGCTATAGTAACTGAGTTAAAGCGATTCAGGAGGTTATGAGTGCACCAATTTGCTGACCTACAGGCAGCTTTCGCTGAAGGTTTCCAGAGTTGGCAGCGGCGTTAGAACACAGCCAAGCATGCGATGGAAGCAAAGATGGGAGAGACGCGATAAAGAATAGCCATGGGAGTTCCGATCGCTTATCGCGATGACAGAGTGTCCGATACGTGAAATTGTCGAAGTACACATGCTCAGCATATCACTGGACATGTTTTTCAACGAGTTCACAAGCGTTACCATTCGTGAGCGCGGCAGTGATCGGTGCGATTATTTGTAGAGCGAGTTGGTACTACATTCTTCGAGATGAACAGCGCAAGAAAAAGACTCGATACAAAGGAAAAGGTGGACGAACATTGCTGGACTCGTCCGCCAGCGATGCGAACCACAGCGATATGAAATACTAAACAAAGCGACATTAAAAATAAAGAAACCTTTTATAAGCAAAATATTTTTGTTCACATACGTTAATAACGTCAAGCAATGTCGCTGTTTAAAAAAAAATGTTTAATGCTATTAAAACTCACTGTTGCACGGCTCTCGTTGGCCACAGGCGCAATAATTTCGTTAAACTGAGTTGTCTAGGGTGTAATGTGATTAGAAACAATTTAAGCCAGGGCCTTGATGTGTCACGACGCGGGCATTCTAGAAAAAGGTGATGTGTGTCTTCGTCAGCCCAGTCACAATCACACTGCGGAATTTCAGCGCGGCGATATATTGTGTAAAAAGTGTTTAGTATACGCGGTTCGTAGCCAAAAGCCGTGTGTGAGGGTTGATATCTTTCTATCTAAATGTAATTTGAATTCAAATAGCGGATGAATGTAACATAAGTGAGAAGCTCTTGGAATTTCGGTCAAACCACGCCTTTCCACATATTTGAATGACGTTTCATTTAGAAACCTAACCTGCTTGAACTAATCGCGTGTTACCTAAACGCGTAGCAGTCTAGCATTTTGCCTATATCTCCTTGATTTTTTCATCTATTGACTAAAACCCCCTGCCTCTATATTTTACCTTGCCTATAACAACTTGCCTGCAACAACTCTGAATATATCACTGTCTTCACAGATTATTTTTTGTCAATACGTATCTTTCTTATCTCAACTGCTTACCAGTTAGTCGGTACATGGCAACTCAATTTTTAAGGCGAAGGCCTTAAATGTCTCAACAAGCTGTGGCCTTGAAAACGCGGCGTGCGGTACAGAAAGTCATGTGAGCTCTCCTCGCGCAGAGACGCGCTCGTGCCACAGCTCGCGCGTTCATCGTCGTCGTCTCGCACAGCTGACTCCAATGCCGCTCATCATGCCGAAAAGGCAAATTTAATTAAGATAAAGTTAGTTAAGGCACTCGAACCCACGATCTTTGATGATAATTAGGGGGAAGTTATTAAAGCACAGTTAATTAAGATAGCGTCAATTAAGGCACTCGGACCCACGACCTATGGCGGGAGAAAACAAGTAACAAGGAGTAACAACGCATTCGAATCAGAATGTCAAGTAATTTAATGCATGTCTCTTGGGCGCGCTTTGGCTTTCACCTTCTTTGGCGTATGCTAAAGCGACTGTCAATTTATTTGCGTCCCTATAATAGCGGCTGGTGTCATGGACGCTGAGGTGATAAAGGAAAACTCCGGAGCACCTTCTGGCTCGTGGAAGGTGCCTTTAATATGCCGAATGAAAATCCCACTTAATCTTGCCGAACCTTTTTGACGCCGGTCTTTTATGTCTCTAATTAATTGTATGCGAGCGAAGTAAGGCGAGTCCGCTGTAGGCTGAAGCTGGATTTGATCGAGAATTAATAAGGTATACCTCCGATGAGTACGCAGTGCAAGGGCATGGATCGATGCTAGTTGCTATGCTTCTTGTGCGTCGATTCCATGCAGTTTCGCTTTTCAGAAATATGGGACGAATAAAAAGAAAAGGCTTACGGTGTCAGTTTCTTTTCTAATTCCGTATTTTGTCACTAAACGGCAACGCCGAAGCGACGAGCAATGAAACGACTACACATCTGATTTGTCGAATCCGCTGTGCAGCGCAGCGCACTGTCAAATGGAACACCCTAACATAACCTCCTTAAACCGGAAGCCCGCTCAGTGGCATAATATCGTTTCAAGCCGGTTATTATTACCGACTGCTATAATATGAACGTGAAAACAACAAATTTCGTTTATATACCCCGGTTAGGTTCTGGAGGCAGCATCTCCATGCACATGGAGAAAGTAACCGTCTCCTTCTGATTCTTGTCATAAAAAACTGTTTTTATCGGCCAAAAGAAATAGATGAAGATCTAACATCATGCGGTACGTATGTTGGCTTTCTGATGCTGCGCTTTCTATTTTTTTGTCAACTCACAGTAATCGAGAGGTACTTGATGGTTGCCTTTTGTCGTCTGTGACGACACAACAGCCTATACCGGATTGGTAGGAACTTTCACAAAAGCTTACAGCAATAATGCGCCTAAACTACTTTCACACTGTTCCGCATGCTCCAGATTTCAAATTGGGGCTGGATATTTGACGCAATTCCAGTTGAGCTAATCCTGAAATGGAATAAAAGCAATCTACCCAGTTGGATACATTGGTACCGAAGAGGATAAGGCTGTCACTTTGTTGGCGCTGCAGCTGCATCTGCTCACTGCACTGCACGCAAATTAACATAGGCGTCAACATTACCAATCACAAGTCGATCACCTCCGGTGCAACGCTGGACGATTGTACACTTACCAGGGGGATCAAGTTCGCACGTGATCTACACTCATATGTACACTTTATCATGGAAGAGCACTGTATACCATAACGCTGCCTGCGACGGCTTGTGTTTGACCATGCAAAAGTGATGCTAAAAGGGCCTATCTTTCAACTATCGCTCAATCATCGCAGCTCCCCAACGTGTCTCCCCCTGCTCCGGCAGCGTGCACGCCGCTTGTTTCACGAGACACCCCGTGAGTGCGCGAATTTAGGCACACCGGGCATGAAGGCACAAATTTCGGCAAACTGGCGGGCGCTCGAAGACGGGCGCATACATCTCAAACTCTGCCGCAGCTTCAGCGACCAGCACTATTCTCACAAAAACAGCGCGTCTATGTTTTCGTAAAGCCAAACACGGCTCCTGTGCATATTTGCGGATGCGATGTCTGCAGGCGTAGATACCAAGCGAAAAGGAAACGTAACGAGAAAGAGAGAGAAAAAAAAAGAATCTGGGCAGATCCAACCAACATTTTGGAAACTATGTGAAGCAAAGCTTTCGTGGTGCGGTTAATCACTTTTTTTTAATTTGCCCATTTAGTTCGTGCATCTGTTGCGTAAAGAAAAGAGGCGCGCGCACGTGTGGCCTCTCACGAACCCATGCTATGCAAAGTGACACACGTCGCGATCAACTCAAAGAGCTGGTGTAGGCGTTGATGCGATAGAATATAGGCGCGATTGTGGCCTAAACCAGAAATAAAGAGGAAACTAATTATTGTAGCCTAATGGTCAGAACACCGGGGCGCTGCGCTGAGAGTCCGAGATTCGATTCCATCATCGGAAACGTAAAAGTATAAACTACACTCGGAAAAGCAGCGGCACCACCCAGCAGCTACGGCCAGGAAGGTCTGGGTGGCAGGGTTTGGAAACAAAGCTTCACCTCAAAAACTTCGATCGTGGTTTCAATCGGCTTGAGTACGTTTCGCAAGTGTCGGAAATATTGATCCCACAACTGGCCCGAAACACGGTTCTTAGCAATCGTTCCCCACTTCATTTAAATCTTTTGAGCCTATACTAGACCATCACACCCGAAGGGCGAGCAGTCGTGATCGCTAATATTGAAAACCGTGAAAAGCGCACCTGTTACTATGGAAGGGCCTTACGGGTGACGCAGCGGTTTTCGGGGCGGCTTGTGAGGTGGGAATTTTGCTGTGTAAGGGTATTTCAATGAAACGCCGTCGCCGTGTCGGTAATTCTACGATGCTGCAAATATGAAGGCACGCAAGCGGTCCGTGCGAACGCGCTCCTCAGTGACTTTGCATCCCAACCGAATCAAAATGCCAAAGGATTCCCTTAATTCATTACATAGAACATATGAAAGGCGTTGAACATATTCAACGGAAAGCTTCTTGCCAATACCGAATAAAACAAATCAAGAAATAAATGCTGCTAAAGTAATCAACGCCGTGTCTGTGTTCTTCTTTTACTGCATGGTGTTCCGTCTTTCATGCTGTTTTAAATTCAAAGAATAAAAAAAAATGGCGGAGTGATCTGCGTACACCAGACGATCGTCCGGTGATTTACTGTATGCTTCGGCCAAGGGGAACAAACTCGGCGCTAATGAAATGGTAAGCTCGGAGGTAATGAAGTTCCACTCAACGTAAAAACTGGAGAAGTGCGGAGCAATGATTCGCCGGTGTTTCGCTTGTGTTTTGCTTGTGTTTATCTTGTTTTATCCTGTGTCTATCTTGTGTTTAGCGATCCATCATCCGTTTTGACACCTGTGCTAAGGCACAACTGGTGGGAAACCGCCCCGCACATGCAGCCAAAGCATTTGCTGTTGATAGAAGCGATAATAACGCATTTCTGAGCTTGATGCTTGAATATACCCGTATTTTAAATTATTATGAATCATGTTAGTTTATTTTGAACCGGTTTTGATCAATTTTGCACTTGTTTTGACCCTGTTTTAAGCACTTGTTTATGAGCGGGGTCATGCGAGCGACGCCCACGACGACAGCCAGGGCCTCTAAATTGCTCCGCACTGTAAAAAAACAACAAAAAAGATAGAAGAGCACGAGAGTCACAGAGCGCACTCAAGGTGATGCACAGCAGGATAAGAGACAAGAAACTAACACGCGAATTGTTTCTTGCGCCAGCGAAATATGTAGCCATTGTTTCATACATCATAGTCTGAGAAAAATTTCCGCAACGATTATAATATATTTGTCGACAGAAGCAGATATATTTTAGAACAGAAGTTATAACGCCGCTTGCGGTATTATCCTATTTAGAGTGTAAAGGACGCGTTACTACTGTAGCTTGAACAAAGATTAAGTGTTCAGCGTGCGAACAATAAACTTTTTCGCCACGACGTATGTGTATAGTTGCGTAAATTGCTTATTGTCATAGCTGTGCAAGCGTTCATCCTAACGGCGGCAGTAGAGACAGCCTGCAAAACTGTTATGAACAGCCGGATCTCGCATGGCACCGCTAGCTGAAGAGGAGGGTTTTCAGCACTGTGGTTAAAGCTTATCACTTAGCCTCAGTTTACACAAACAACACTAGGCTTACGCATTGGCGGAATAGCGTTTGCGACGCAAAAGAGACCCTACACCTGCACTTTTCTTTCTTATTGGTACAGTGAACGAAAGTGATAATGACTCGTATTTTCCTCCATCATAACTGAGGAACCATGCACAAGGCCTACGTTTCTAACGGATTAAATCTCCTAGATGCCGAAGCCGAAACTATCGATTGGTGCGCCGTTTGACATTTATTACAAAGCACGAAGAGATTGGTGATTGAAGTGGCCATTGGATATGTCGCAACACCATGCATTAGTTTTCTCCGGCGGCATAGAAAGAATTTTTAAGCCGAAGCCTTCACTGCGCAAAGAATGCCCCGCAGATATATAGAGCGAAAGGAAACCGACAATCTTTGCCCTAAGCCAATTAGCATTTTCTAGTTTGTTGTACGTCACTTGTCGTAAAGGGGCGACCCGTACGATTAAATTGTCTCGTATACGACCCAACTAATTAATGTGGCCTGTCAAACTGCCTCTGACTGCCAGCGCACAACCTATACTGCCCGCGATGGAGAGAAACAGGGAGGCCGACGTTAGCTCAATAAGCCTCGTCACCACTGCTTTCGCAAACTGGGTGTCCACGTCAACGTCACCCTTAATCTCGCGCGGTGTCCGCGAGACGATCGGTAAGACCATGACTTAATCAGAACACGCTTTCATGCGCCTAAAATATAGCACATGCAGCGTCCTCCCATGCGGAGCTGTGGACCACCCTGCGACGACTGCTTGTATATTTACAAGGATGCGTGACACGCAAGGATGCTAAACTTCCACAAGGAAGAGGGAGGGAGGGAGGGCGCGACGCATTCGCGTATGCAGGGATTGTTCGAGGGTCCGTCACGGCGTTTCCTCCTCTTGCATATAAAGCTTTCCTATCGTTTCACCAATTTCATTTCTAGACGCAATAGAGATAAGGAAACACAGGGGACTAAACAAGTGGAAGTCCGGTTACTTGCCTTACGTGAAGATAAGTGCATGCAAGTTTTGCAAAGCGGAGATAGAATAAATAAACTATGCGGCGTTTTGCCGGGAACTGCGACACAAATGCGTAAGCATCAAGTCGCACCTCTTTCAGGTCTCGTATCCATGATTTGAACACTCCGTTATTCACATTGCAAAGTGGTGTTCAGGAGCTCACTCGTCACACGTCCTGGCTCTTCGAGGAGCGAAGTGCAACTGACGATGTTCGGGAGAATCTATCTATCTATCTATCTATCTATCTATCTATCTATCTATCTATCTATCTATCTATCTATCTATCTATCTATCTATCTATCTATCTATCTATCTATCTATCTATCTATCTATCTATCTATCTATCTATCTATCTATCTATCTATCTATCTATCTATCTATCTATCTATCTATCTATCTTAATTGAAAGAAGTGTAGGCGCACGTAAGAAAACACGCACAAACATTTCATGTTGACGTTTCAGCCTGGATCAGGCCTCCATCATGAGTGCGGTTGCTAGCACCCAGAGCTCAATTTATACATTTTCTCTGTCAGAGTGAAGGAAAAAAAGAATTCAAAAAAGAGTGAGAGAAAGCGCAGTTGGCCTATGACTACAAACACGCCTACATTCAGCGGCATCATGAAAACCAATGCGCTTATATTAAAAAAAGAAAAAAAAATGCAAGAAAGCATAGGTATAGCCTATAAATACAAACACACGCACACTCAGTGACGTCACGAATACGGCGTCATGAATACCAACGCATGTACGTTCACTCAAGTCTTCAATCAATTTGGTGCAAAACGCTGTGCAGAACAAAACAGATTACGCTTCCAAACAATCCACGTGTGGGTTGTATCTGCATTATTTGTTGATTGACCGCGCGCAAAGGAGTTTTCGTTTAGCCACACAAGAGATAGCGGAAGAATGTACGTGGATGTTGAATAATACAATAATAAATCAGAAACGCTAACACGAGTGACACCATGGCGCTTAAGCAGAGTTCCCTAAAAGTTCGAATAAGCTCAGTGCACAGTGAAACACGTAAAAACTTTACAAGACACGTGGGAATGAATTTATTTCCATAGATCTGGCCAAACCGGTGGAAGGCATCGACGAAGAGTCAACATAAAATTCAATAATAGAGTGCACAGTGCGCGTGCGTATGCAGGATTCACGGCTATTTCATGTAAACAGGTTTCTGGCATAGTTTTGATAAGCCCGCCGTGCGTGGCAGCTATGTTGCTCTATGGCGTTGCTATCTAAGGTCCATAGGCGTTGCGCGGATGAGCGCGGGGCTGATTCTCGGCCGCGTCGCGGCCCCAATTCATGCGTGAATAAATGTAAATGCACGCGCGTGAACGCTGATTTGAGTCCGAGTTAAAGGACCCCCCCCCCCCCCCCCTCACCCACCAGTTAGTGTAATTTCAACCGGACCACTCCACTACGGCGTCACTCATGACCCGCTGTACAGTTTCCGGACGTCAAACTCCACACTTTGACTAGACAGACTAAACACGCTTTTATTTTTCTTGCAGGAAGGTTCAAATAATCAATGCTTGTGATATATAACATTTATTGTACGCCTACTACTACTCCGTAAATACGTATTTGCATTAAAACATTAATTAATCCGCTGGAAAACATACAGGGCATGGCAGGCAGCGCAAGATTGCGGTATCCCGTGTCCTCAGGGTAAGCTGGCCGCACATGGGCGGATCCTCAACTACGCAAGTCTATAGCACAGCTTTGGAAAGTTTCTGTTGTTCTCTGACAGCGCCCCAGAATGACATACAATAAAAATACGGCGTTGCATGTATGACACAGTCAGGAACTCTCAATAGCGCGTTATAACTATTCAGGCAAGTTCATTTACAATTCGAACGACACAGCGCACAGAAAACGCACGATAGGGAGCATTTTCTATGCGTGCTAGTTAGGAGTAAAAGTTCTGTTTGGAAATTTAGGTTCTGTGTGGTAGCGCATATTGAACGGGTCATTTGAATATGTGGAGAGCAATTGTTAAAAGAAACTTCGTCCGAATCGCAATAAAATGGCCTAGTCCAACGATAATTTTTCGGAGGCATGCACGGCACTGTGTTCGACGTTGCCGGCGCTATAGATCTCGTACACGCGAACTTCTCACTGCGTACAGTGGGTAATTGTACTTCGTTAAAGCCTGTTTCCGCACGGTTTGGTAGTCAAGCATATATCAGCAGCAAATGCAAGCGGTTTTCTTTCTTGCTTTTTTTTCCGTTTGAACAGGGTATTCGCCTTTTCTGCCAGCGAGCAACTTCTATACACAGCGAGACAGCGAGTACAAGCTTCATCGTGCACGCTATTTCTCTAAATCTTATGGTTAGTGCCGCAAACGTAAATCTTGTGCTTAACTAGAAGCGGTCTCTGCCCGTGCGATCCACGAGGAAGATTTTACGCTGCAGATTATGCGAATGAGTAATTTCCATGCCGCACAGCAGAACCTTCTTTCTTTTCCTTTTTTTTCTTTTTTTAAGGATTATTCTATTTATTTAATATTGCGCAGTGGACGCCAGACTTCGTCGTGAGTATAAGCAGTGAATTTATTCGGTGAAGTGCGCGCCGCAAGACAGCATGGTTCGGAAGTGTTCCCAAGTTAATGCAAAGGATTCGCAAGAATTTAAAAAAAATTGAGCATGGAAGAACACTCGAGTGGATGTTAGTAGTAAGGATTACTTGCCTCAAGATAAAAAAAAAGAATTTAAGTTTTATTCATTCTCCTTTCCTTGGTGCTTGCGGGTACACTATTCTATGAGTGAGTTTCAAGACACGACCTGGGGCAACCATGCGCTTAACGTCGGGCTGTGCGAATCCGCGACAAAACGATACGAGCGCTGTTGCCACCGCAGTGCTCTGACGAGTTTTTTTTTTTTTTTTCATATGTTCCGTGTCGGCAGTGAATATGGTGACCGTGCGATGGAACTGCTTATTCGTAGACTTAGCTTTCTCGGCTCTGCCTCTGCAGAGAGAGAGGAAGGACCAACTGAGTGAATCCGCCTTGTTGAGGTGAAGTAGCATGCCGTAACTTTCGAATATGCGCGTATCGATTAGTCGGATTATCGACTCTATAGCCGGGATTCGGAGACTGCGCAGTTTTCTATCAATTGCATATTAAAAAAAACAGAAAAACATGAATAAATATTTTGCCACGAGAGAACAATTGCCATGTCTTTCCACATTTCTGTATTCGCAGCACAAATTTTTTCCTGAGAGAGGGCGATGATTTTGAAGATATATCATATGCACAGTTAAACAATTCAGGGCGTAAAACACAGCATTTGGTATACACCGCAGCGAGCAATCTCACGAAAAACACCTGCTTACTTCGTCATTACCATCTCCTTTCGCACCATGTAACACGTACGACCGGCGTAGGATCCTCTATTTCAGCAGATTAACGCAAGCCTCTGTTGACTGCATATTAAACTGATTCGTTGTGCATTCCACGCGCTCATCCTAACGCAGCCTCAAGGAGCCTTCACATCCAATTTGGAAGCCGCGTATGCAAGTTTTTCAATTTATATAATGCCAGCGGTGTCATAGATTATGCGGTACGCATCAATAAACTGAGACTGCTAAACTTCATCTGTGTTGTCGTGCAACTGTTAAGCTTCGCCGCGCTAATTACTTACATTATAACGTCCAAGAGATCAAAAAACTGCGTGCGTTTCTGTTAAATCACGGGTATATGTACGAGACGCGGATGCCAAACGCTAGCTTGAGTGATAAAACGTACACATACTTAGCAAGTTTCAGGCCATTCGAAGCCGAGTTGTCATAACTGAGGTCACCTTCCGACGTGTTCGTAATGATTTTTTTTTATTCTGGCTGCTTTCTAAGAATCATCGCTGTGTCTTCTCCATCCGCTAACACCTCTACATTGGAGCACCTCGTTAAAGTTAATAATAACTGCCATTAGCCTGAGGAATTAACGTGTGCGTTAACTCGAGTCTTCATCCACTCGACGCCACGTTTCCGCAATTTCCAGGAGAGCCGACGTGATAACTGCGCGAGTACCTGACCTGGCCTCGTTAGGCCGGGCACACTTTCCACATTTTAGTTCCAAATGACCTCGCCTCTTAACGCTGCATGCGACTGAAACTGTCGTGAGCGCGTTTCACCAGGACAATCACCGTAACGAGCTCCATCTGCCGGCGAGGACAATCAGTATCATGGTGCATCATTTACCTCGCAGCTGCCAACCTTCCGCGTTGAATGGCATGGATCATGTGGGTAAAAGCTCTTTCCCTCAAATTCAATTAGGAGGGCCGTCTCGTGAGTGCTCGTGAAGAAATCTACGCGTAATAATGTCCATGACTGAAACAGACCTCTTCTCCACTGGCAATGCAACTTCATCGCACTAAACCTGGTTTGGTAACAAACCAGACCTATTTTGGCCACAAACTAGGTCTGGAAGCTTCATCGTCTGGAAAGTCATCGACGCAAGTGTCAGCGGAAGGTATAATGAGGACAAATA
This sequence comes from Dermacentor silvarum, assembly GCF_013339745.2. NCBI lineage: Eukaryota > Metazoa > Arthropoda > Arachnida > Ixodida > Ixodidae > Dermacentor > Dermacentor silvarum. The sequence goes on from NC_051156.1 coordinate 143,402,276, forward strand.
GTGACGACGTGGTATACGCTTCTATGCTGAATTCTCTTCGACGGACCGCCAAGCAAGCTAACACTCGTAATGTCACACAGAAAACATAGACGCCGTACCTGCCCACAGTGAACTTTTGAGTTTCCATTCACTACTTATTGGAGCTACGTTAGTTTCGGCTCAAATTTTGCATCCGAACACCACTTAATCCACGCGATCCGCCACTTCGTGCTGGCGCTTCTAACTAACGACGTCTCAATCGCTTGACTGTGGCCATTGAACAAAGGCGCGCGCCGTAAATGCTGTCTCATAATATATTACAATATCGACGGCAGTATGTCTTCAAGTCACCGTTGCTGTAGCTTATACGACCAAGCATCTGGCCGCAAACCAATTCATATGGAAGCATTGTTTAAGCGCACCGAAGGAGTCAAGCAGAAAGACAACATGTAGAAGGCTGTATAGCAGAGAGAAGTCAGAAGAAGATCACGGAGCAATGGCACGGTGTAGCGTTTCGTCAGAGCTTCTCGATGTACACGAACTAATGCAGCAAAGTGTAAATAAATAAATAAATAAATAAATAAATAAATAAATAAATAAATAAATAAATAAATAATAATAAGTAAATAAATAAATAATAAATAGACGAAAAACAAGCGGTGGTACTTTCTCAGAGTCCCGCCAGCTATCGCTGACACTGCTTTGCACTTTGAATCGACAAGGCTGCCTATACAGTTTCTCTTTCTTTTCGACAGAGAGTAGGAGTTCGTGACCATCCTCCGATGGCATGTTTCACTTCAGAAGTACTGCAATGAAGCAGACAAGTAAGCTTTCAGGGTGCGGTCAGAGAGACGGCGAGTTTCGTCACCGAGCGAGTGGCTGGGACTTCAGTGTTGCGGACGCGGAATGTCGGGTGCCTGCCTGTCCGTGTGCACGCCCTAATTACGGTATGGATGTTGGTGCGGCGAAACGCTTAAGGGTAAAGCGACGTCGAAGATAAAAAAAGGAAAAAAAAAAGCGAACAATAGGAAGCCGTCGGATACACAGTAGAGGAGGAACAGTTGATGGTCATTGCGGGAGTATGTCCGCAGGCTCCCCAAGGGCTCCGGTCGGTCTAAGGGAAGCAGCCGTTAATGGACCTTGCGCAACCGCGCATTATGCCACGATCTCGCCACGTAACAATGCACGGTGCCCGGTTCGCGCGTAACACATACAGCAGTAAACGCGGCGCCGAAAGGATGGCGTTGACAGGTGAGATATAGAAAGGAAGAAGAAAAAAAGAAAATGAAGCAATATGCGGACAGGGCAGGAATATCGACGCGCTTAATAGGACGCTGGGGTGCGCTTGGGAATAAATGTGCAATATGCGTTGTTGTGTAAGGGCCGTTCGGCGATAAAGGTCTCACTTTTGCGGTCGGGTTGCGGTCGGCAGGCATGCAGCAGACGTGCACCTGTCGGCAAGGGAAAATAGCGCTTGACGATTTCCGTTTTGTCAGTCAGCAGGGAGCGCGAAATTGCGCGCGTTCATTCCACATTGGAGTTGCTTTCGGTAGTCACGATAGCAGAAATTCGGGAGCTGTCCGCGCTGCGCGCTTGTGTGCGGGTGCCGTGTTCAGAAAGTTCGCGCACTTTCGTTAGTCTTGATTTCTTAGGTGTGTGTGTATATACCGTGAGTAGGTGTCTCTACTTTTATTTGTTCGTTCAGATTGTTCTTTTTTTATGTATAGACATCGCAAACAGGGTATACTTTGGAGTCATTTGGCCAGCTCATTTCGATTAGCTGAAGAAACGGATATTTCCTACTTGCAGGAAGAACGCCGTGTCCATGTAGCTAAATAAAAAAAAATTCGCCAGGTCAACAAGAATATCTTCTTCTTCTTCTTTCTAGGGTTTTACGTGCCAAAACCAGTTCTGATTATGAGGCACGCCGTAGTGGAGGGCTCCGGATTAATTTTGACCACCTGGGGTTCTTTAACGTGCACTACAACGCAAGCACACGGGCGTTTCTGCATTTCGCCTCCATCGAAATGCGGCCGCCGCGGCCGGGATAACAAGAATATCAGTAATGTCTCCATTGCCTAAGCTTCCAGACTACTTCACTTATTTGGAGATATCAGGGCCTATGACGTGCTGCGAAATACGTTGGCGCTTCAGTTAAACGTTTCACAGGATCTTCTCTCTCGCATTTCGAGATAATATGCTATGCCGTTTGTGCGCGCTTTTGGCGGACGTAAGTACGTATATCTCAAAAGTGCTGCTATTAGGCTCAGGATTCCTGTTCAGCAGGCTTCACTTCGCTACTGTTCGGCTTGAACTGCGCGAGCGCGACGCGCCTCATAAAACGAATAAGCAGGAAGGCAATCAGTGAATATATATATTTAATTATCTGCTAGGAGACTGCAATGCAACGTGGAAGAATATACGCTCCTCTACAGGTAAACCATGGACTGACGTAAAAGGATATCTGTCACGGGCGATAAAAAAAAGAAAAGGAAAGTACAGCTACTGCTCGAATCTAAAAAAAAAAATGAAATAAAACGAGGTTGTGTAAGTAGACGTTTGCATTGGAAAAATTACATGGGAATATTACATGAAAAAAGAAATGTCGGAGCACTGAAAACAGTTTTAGACGGCTCATTTGAGTAGTCCATTGATAGAAAGCGTGAAAGGGAGCTAATTTATCAGCAATAATTTTTTTCTTTACGCGTGCTCACTCACATCGAGAACTTTCCATACAGAACACCTTCAAGAGCTGTCTGGGACTGCTAATTCAACCATCGCAAATACACGAGGACTCAAGAAACTGCACCAGTGCTTACCGGAACCTGGATATCTTTACGCATGAGAGACAAGTACCGTGTTCAAATTTTTTAAGGGGCGGTACAGGCCAGGCAAGTAAACACTTGTTGAAAGTTCCGTCTGACCCGCTAGAGTAAAATATAATGATGGTAATAATAAGCGAAAAGAACGTTACCGTGAAACAAATTCGAGCATAACAATGATTAGGCAGAGCGGCGCTCATCCTAGCCAGTTACGAGGATTTCAAATCTTGCAAATGCTTTGCCAATATAATAGCGCACCAAAAGTGTCCAGTGCGCATAGTATAACGAGGGTGCTCATCAAGACGAAAGGGTCATGATAACGGAAAGCCCAAGGTATCCTGCATAAATCTCCAAGGAGCTTATGCATGCCGTCGGCCACCCTTCAAACTGCCAAGTGGCAGCCGCTGTGCGCGCGCGCATAAACACACACACACACACACACACACACACACACACACACACACACACACACACACACACACACACACACACACACACACACACACACACACACACACACACACACACACACACACACACACACACACACACACACACACACACACACACGTGTCTGTGTTGAGCAAGACGCAGTCCAATACCGGGAGGGATCATTAGAATAACGCTCAAGAATAACGCTCAATGAATACAAAATTATTGCCAGAATTCGAAGCCGTCACAGTGAAAATAACGGTGTAGTGGTGATGAAACAAACGAATCCACCCATGTCATTGTTAAGTAAACAAAAAAGAAACAAAAAATACGGCGGATCCCCCCAAAAAAAGAAAAAAAAAACGCGCTTATTGAAATCAACAGTAAGGAAAGCTTTCCTGAAAGGTTTCAATTCAATGTGATGTAACCGGACACACGATTCGCGCAGTGTCATTTTATGCCATATTCCGTAATAGGAACTGTTCTTATTCGTCCCCCGTCGTATAAGCTTTGTGTCATGTGGACATCGCAGAGGACCGGAACACACACACACACACACACACACACACACACTATATATATATATATATATATATATATATATATATATACATATGTGTGTGTGGAACATATATATATGTTCCTGAATCGGCCCATATATATATGTATATATATATGGGCCGATTAGCGATACGCGTGCTGTGCTAGGCCGTGATGTATTCAGCAAGGCAACAGTAGAAGCAGCGTTGGCTGATGTGTGCCCTTTAGGCGCTCGCTTCTAGCTGTTTGGCAGCCAAGAAAGGGCTGCGCAACAAATGCTCTCGATGCCACCGACGCAGAAGAACGCGGTACGTATATCTATCTGCACGCGCAGTAGAGAATGTGGCCTAGGTGCCCAAAGTAAAAGCCGAGGAGGTTTGGAAACGCGTAGGAGACAGTTCTTGAGCTACGCCAGGACAAGAAAGGTAGCGGGAACCGAAGATGGCGAACATGGCGCACGAAGCTCAGAACGACAATGCAAATCTGTATACGGCAAGCACACTGTACACAGATATATGTGGGAGTATCACTCCGGATGCCTAGAGAGAGGCAGAAGCGAAGCTTAAAGCAAAAAAGGCTGCCATGCGAAGAATCCGCGCGTAGAAGATGCATTGGCGCGTTGGGAAACGCGCCGATAAAATGTTTGCGGCTTCCAGCTCACACGGCCGCGCATAAGACGCCGACGCTGATAGTGCGAGGGTCCCTTTTTTTCTTGTTATCGGCACGTATATACCTAGAATACCTCATACAATATGTATGCTCCTTAGCGATTGCGTCCCCTTTAGGTATATATCTTGCACCCCCCCCCCCCCCCCCCCTCTATTCCAGTAGACAGCTTACAGATGCATACGTATAAAGGCGGGAAACGCGTAGGTAACAAACATATCGTGTACATAGAAGAGGGTTCTTATATTTCTTTATGCACGATCATACGCATGTGCGTTACGCCGTGTAGAGTGAGTGCTTTGAATGAGAGTGCCACAAAGCTTCGATAACAGGCTGCTCGCCTTACCATAGGCTGGTAGGGTATCTGACTCCACATTATTGTCTGGGCAGCAGAAATGTGGCCAAATAAAAGTAATGCCATGCATGCTCGTCTTCTTGAGCCATGGTGGGCGGCTTTTAGTAACCTGACTACTGGTCGCCAGAAGATAAGGTAAAGATGCAGATCCGAATAATGTACTTTTCATTGTACGTACGACGAATTTATCTAGTTGAAAATTGCTGGAAGATTGAATAGCCGGAAGTAAATCATGGCTGCGCAGATTTTTTTTTTTACAGCGAGACTATTTATGGCTAGGGTTCTGTGGATTTTTCATGGATCATTTTTTTCATTCATTCATTCATTCCTTCATTCATTCATTCATTCATTCATTGAATTTATTGATAAATCACAAGATATGGTTACAAACTATCTGGACCGATAGCCTATATTGGCTGGTGGCCGGTCCAGTGAAGAATACGTTGAACAGGTTAACAGTGTAAATATATGTATATGGATACGAATAATTAAATCTGATGAAAAAAATATAACAAGGCACGTCAACAATCACATCATTACAACATATAACAGGTAGAATAATTAGAATACACTGACGACAGCAAATGAAAAGGACTGTTTACAAATCTTGGTATTGCAAATAAAATATTTGTGCGCTATATTTAAAGTTTCGTGCTACTTTATTTCTAGGGGTAGTTGATTCCAAATTTTTCTCCCGGGAAATTCAATTAATCGTTGTCCATATAAAGTCCAGCGTGTAGGCAAATTAAAATTGCGGTTTGCTGCATGCCTAGTGTTACGCGATGGTGGGTTGAAAAAGAGTGAAGGAGAGGGGAAAGCTGGTGCCTAATATTTTGTTGACAAAACAGGGCAACCTTATAATTAGGAAGCGCCGAAACTGATAGTACACGTTCTTCCTGAAATATAATGTTATTACTCCCAGGGAGTAAATGTTTCTCAACGATTTGCCGCTGTACCACCCGCGTTGGCCACGTCTAACAGCGTTGCACGTAGGCTCCCTAGCCATGTCTACGTTCGCACCGTCCTCTCTTTGTCGGCGTTTCAAGCGCTTGCGTATCTAGTTTCCTTTCGTTCCGCTCTCGTGTTGTGACGGTGCCATCAAAACGTCACACATGTCTACTTTTCTCCGGCTCCTCAGGGCGACGGCCCCGTCGTCCACTCGAATGTATATAAAAAACTAGAAAGACAAGTAGACGTTCTCAATTTGAATTTCACTTCTCTTCTGTCGTCTTAATGGGGAGGCCGCGTATAGTACGGACTCCCGAGGAGTCCGGACTATGCGCGTAAATGACCAGCTTCGTGAATGGCCAGCTTCACCTGTGAAGGTGAATGACCAGCTTCGCTGGTCCTCCACCTTCACAGAGTGGAATGGCTCATGATTGTTTTTTAAACATGCAGCTTAATTCTGACGCGGGTTACAGACGGCTGAATTTTTTTAAAGTGTTGATTCAACGCCACTGTTTCCAAAAGCTTCCAAAAGGAAGCTTTTGTTGCGTGAAACAAAGCGTATCACGGGTTCATTTCTGTGTCGCGGTATCTGCGGACCTTTATATCTTTGCAGGACTAGGTCAGCGTCTCAACGCTGTATTCTTATTACACCGCGAAGGTTGCACTTCAACTTGTTAGGAAAGAACTTCCACGGGACCCCTAATCCCGAAATCTGTAAAGGTCCTAACCGTAATAAGAAATCCCTCATTTAAGTAAGGTAGCGCGGTACCAATTAGAAAATCTATCATAGTCAGGCACCCTTACTAAACGCGCCTATAGTCCGTCCTCCCCAACGGTACGGCCCCTAGTTACTTTTGTGAATTCTTCCCTCCTGGAGGCAGCTCAAGCGTCTCGTCTTACATGGATACCAGGAGGCTCAAGAGTAAAACTAGCTCCCAATGAAGAAAAAATAACGACAATCATGGCCTTAATTGGGAAAATCACGCTTCATTACAGAGAACTTAATGGGGTTGCATCTGAGATAGACTATAATACGGCATTCTTATATGGTGGGTGGTATAGGCTACCAACCAACTACAAACGCCAATGCGATGTAATGAGATTCAGGTTAATTGGGACGACACAGAAACGTTTATTGACGTTGCAATAAGTTGAACCAGTCGTTGCCTTAAGTAGGCTCGTAATGCTCGTAAGGATCATTGTTTTAATTCTTTGAAGGATTAGTTTTGTGCGGTTTAGTGTGTCGTTGCGATGCTGCGCACCACTATAATGATACACATTTCTTGACGTTGCTGCGGTACCCAAGTAATGGTAAAGCTGATATCACCTCAAGGGGGGGGGGGGGGGGGGGGGGGGCTTAAAAACAATAAGAACGCCTATGAAACCACCGACAAACCCTCCCGAGGAGGTTGGAAACGCTGTGGCTTAACCACTACATGCTCACTCCAAGCGTTTAACTTGCACATACTATAACCTCGTAATATCTTCAAATCAATACTGCCGCCACTTGGAACAAGATGTTACGATTAAGTGACACGCATGACTGCACAGGTCGGTGGTTCAGATTAAATTGGGTCAGCCGACCCAGAAGTAGGCCCAGCCTTTATTTACTATTGATACCAGATGGCGCCAGATTTCAGCTGCCGAATACAATACATAACACGCGCTCTTTTGAAGACAACCAGATGTTGCATATGACTAAAATCATAATACGCCCCCATTTTTAAAGTCAAACAGATTTATGATGTGGTAGAGAATCACGAGGAAGAAATAAATCATATTGCACATAAGTTCAAGAAGTTCATGGCCGCACTGTCTTGTACGCGTTCGAAAAACCGACTTTCGGTTTCGCCTTACGCGATTGGGCCTAGATTGGCCTAGACCGCGATATCGGCGCGGCCTGGACAATCGCGTGAGACGAAACCGAACGTCGCCTTTCCGAACGCGTTCAAGATAGCGGCCCAGGTTAACATATCGTCCCTATAACTTTCGGCAGACGCCTAGTTCTAACAGGACGAGTTACGTCGAAACAATTCTCCAGCCTTCCCGAGCTGATTTATCGAACGACGGAGCGAGCGCATCAGCACGCGAAATACAAGATTACGCGAGAAGAGACCTCGTTATCGTCTTGGATAACTCAATTCTGCTTGGAGTTATCACACAGCTAATGTAATTAGATATGAAACAAGGCACAAAGCGAACACTTGTTCAACCCAGGTGTGCGTCGGTGCGCTAGTTAGGCGAGGCTATATATAAACAGCCTACGAGGATCACAAAATTACGCGCACTCAACGCGCTCAGAAGTGAGCCCCAGGTGCCGCGTTAGCGGAATAGGGCCCCCGATCGCCCACATGGGATACACATTTTATCCGCCCCCGGGGAAGGCCTATCCAGGTTTGCGAAGTCCCAAGCGCTTTGCAGACTGCTCTCAAGTACACTTCGCGTTGTACGCGAGGAATACTTATAGAAAATTCTCGTTGAATAGGCATACAGTGTACAGTTCAAGCGAACCAGGGTAACGAACTTACTTGGAGTTATAGATACTCGCATAATTTCCGCTTGTGTGCTCAATTAGTGAAACGCCGGTTGAATGCAGTTTCTCATTACCGTCTGTGCTTCCGTCGACTATACGTATTGCGTAACATTTCATATTAAACGACGTCGTGTCGGAAATGAACGACATTGTCTGAGGGACAGCGTTGAGGATCTGATTCAGACACTGTAATGACATTAGCTGCTAATGAGGGAAATGAAACCACTGCTTACGAGTACGGCCTACAGCGCGAAATAACGCGAACGGTTTCTCGTTAGTCACAGACAGCGCTGAGTTAGTGTGCATTCGAGGTAGGAGTAGATACTTACCGTGAAGCAAGAAGGGCCTCTAACACTATAACAAGAAGCGAATAGGCCCGTAGCTGACTGCTCAGCAGATGGCTCCGCGCTGCGAGCAATTTCAGCCTAATGACGTACGGCTTTGTTTGACGGGAAGCGCGGCCGACTCATTATTATTAAATGATGAGCAGATTTAATAGAAACCCAATATGGAGCATCTCAAGAATGCCAAAAACGAATGGAAAGAACAGAAATAAAAGCAAGAAAGAAGCCGCGACTTTACCGATTGCTCAGGCTAGGAACTCATTTACTGCAACAGCAGTTTGTTTTTACAAGTGTCTCCGAACAATGTCTCACAGCAGGATCTTGATTGCCTCCATCTTGATTGCTGGCTCCTTAAACAAGGGCTATTCTATATTCTTATATATATATATATATATATATATATATATATATAATTATTGCGATGGCCCACGACGTCGTCCTCTTGTGGTATAGTACTGCTTGCTGTGCCCTCTGAACTACGTGAAAAGGCGCCACCAGATTCCGCGCGGGGCACAAACACCTCACAAGTTGTTAAACGTGACCGCGGCGCGACAGCTCAGAAAATCACGAATTGGATATAGTACCATGACGACGTCTTCTTAGCGTTCTGTGTAGGATGACCTGAAAGAACCCAGCGACTTCACAATCTACAAAGCCGGGATCAGTTGTCTCAGAACCAAGGACACAGCCAGAAATTGGTCAATCACGCAACAAAAAAAAGCCCATTGATTTCATTTTTTGGCATTTACCGCAAAGCCCGTGGGGCGCATTGCATAGTGGGGGGGGGGGGGGGGGGGAGGGGGTAGGCGGGGTGAGGGCACAATAAATATGGAAAATGTAACATGTCAATGCCATGTCGTTACTACATGGAAATAAATTACCGTGTATGAATTATGTGCGAAGTGTCAGACGGCGCCCATATCGTTCTTCAGCGGCGGTTAGTTTATTTATTACAGCCTAACACTTCTCTCCAAGTTTGTCAATAAGTGCGTCAAGATTCGTAATAGAGGCGACAAATTTTGGAAGGGAATTCCATTTTTATTAGCTTGCTTTAACTTAAATCCTTGCTAAATGCGGTTTAAATTTCTTTAATCTACATTTAGCCACCTTCAATTCATACAACAAGTTATCTTATTTTCACAACTCCGCATGACCTGCCTTTCGATATGATTATTCTCCTCGGTTCGCATAGCCTCTGGCGGAGCACGACGTGTGATAAGTGCTGAATTAAAGCCCGAGGTGTACAAGTATGTGCGGGGCGTGTATGCGCGGCTAAGGAACAGTCACCAGGTTTGATGGCGATGCTGAATACACGAGCAAGCTTACATGAATTCTACATATTTTGTGGATGTGCCGTATTGGTAGTGACGATGCTGGGTAGACTTTTGTTTTAGAGCGAAGCTGTTTCTGCGGACCCTGTGCCATCGTCGGTTCGCTAAAAACCAAGTGACTTTGCCGGAGCGGAGAGGAAAAGAAGAACTCAACCCTGTGAGAATGCTGTGAGAGGGTGCAGAATAAAAGGAGAACGGGGAGGGGGGTTGACGTAAGTCGCACCGTCCAATACTTGCGCTGCAGGGAGAGCGTGAGGCGCACCAACCAATGGCGGTGTACGTAAAAAGTAAGTCAACGGAGGTGTGGGGTGTGATAGGAGTTTGCGTTATCGTTGGTTGTATATAAGGAGCTTTGGTCAAGGACTCTTGTCTGGGAACGTCGTAGAAAAAAAAAGCGTGAGGAATGCGCTAGGAACGCCGTCGCCCGTGGACGCCGACGCGTCCCATCTCCCGTAAGTAGAGCCGGTCGGGCCAGCCAAGCGGGCGCGAATGCCCAGCTTCACTATTCGACCATCTTCACGGAGTGGAAGAAGCGGTGATCTTTTACAGCCTTATCCTGAGCTTGAAGCATAGGACGAGCAGATGGCTTGATGAAGAGAAGACCGAACGGAGAGGGCGCAGTATAACGGGAGCGTGGACACAAATTACGCGGTATTGAGACGCTGTCAAAGACAAAACTACTATCAATCCAAGAACTCAGATTGATAATAGTGCATATACAAAGCGAAACTTTCTTCAGATACTGCATTGGGTTTGGCTGGAGGTTCTCTCGCGCATCTGTAGTGCAACCAAGCTCCTTCTGTACAACGCACCTGAATTACTGTGGCAGCATGGGCAGTAACTCTAAACGCACGCAGTGCAAAGCGGTCACCTGGTTGTGTCGTATCTGCAGGGTCTCTCCAACGCGCCGTGCAAAAACGCACCATGCGTGGGCCGGGAAGTATTAAACACCTCTGGGAAAGATCCGCACGCTGAGTTATGACTGATATTTGAGTCGTCGTTCTTCGTACAACTTTGTAGCACACAGTCTAAGAGGAAACCACTTGCACGACGTTGTGGGCGCACGCGATGCAGTAATAAATACGTGGAAGAAAAACGAGGTAGAAAGCTCGCGCTTGCTTGCGTTTCTAAACTTCAAAACAAGTTTAAAAAATCGGGGTAGTAAAAGTGGCGCCAGGCTAAAGACACAGCGCAGCTGATCCCAGCTGGTCCTGGCTATACGAAGTCATGCTAAGTTATACGAAGCAATGCCAAATTATGCTAAGTTATACGAAGTGTATGAGCGTTTCCTCGTGGTCCGTGGCATCGGGGAACGCCTCGCGGAGCACTTGCAGGCCGAGCACACATGGGGGAAGTGGGGCGAACGCTATGCACAGTGTGCGGGCGGCGCGCAGAAGACAACACGCCGGGATGACCCGTAGCGTGGAGCTGGTGGGAGCGCGGCCGAGCCGCCGCCAGAGGCGCCTGCTGCAGTCACGGATACCGCGATCGTTCGGCGCTAATGCGGGGAAACGGAGAAGCGCGGATGGCGTCGGCAGCACCTCTGCGTGTTGCTTGGTTGGTGCTGCTACAATTTATTTCTCTCCCTCTAATTTTCTCTTTCTCTCTACCGAGCATAGTGCGCGACGCGCGCACTCTCTCTCTCTCTCATTTCTCTTTCTCTCTCCAGAGCATAGCGCGCGACGCGCTTACTCTCTCACATTTTCTCTTTCTCTCTCCCGAGCACAGCGCGCGACGTGCGCTCTCTTACTCGTTCTCATTTTCTCTGACTCTCGCCCGAGCATAGCGCGCGACGCTCCACGAGGTGGTTACTAGACAACGTAGTGGCAGGCGGCACACATTACGGCCGGCTTAAACAGTTCCGCTGTTAAAAAAGTACCAACCAATACACTGTTATCAAATGACCAAACAGCGTTTCCGTGAACCTACTGAAAAAGAGTGTTGCAATATGAACTCAGGTAGAGTTGTACCCAACAAATTTGTCCACGGGCAACTTGGTACATGGTTCTTGAAAACTGAATTTGTGCTGCGAGATTATACAGGACACATTGTGTCGTCTGAAACGCGCCCATGGAACAAAGGAAAGGCAACACAGTAGCGCAAACAATGAAAAGGGCAGTTATTGCGCTTTTAATGCACCAATCTAGCCAGCCAAATTACTATAAATAGAACATGCTCATGAGCAGTGGCGAATCGATTATGTCCGACTCACCGCGACAGGATGGCAAACGAATATGTTCACCCCTATGCAGGACACCAACGCTTAATCGTTCGAATGTACAGTCACGCGAACGGTGACGCTTTGGAACGACGGTGACGTGGTATTCCGCTCACGAAGTCTTTTGCAGGGCGGTCCCGCGATGCGTGCCGGTCGAAACTTCCTCACACTCTGTCGACCCCAAGCTAAAGAGGAAGAGGCTATTCCCTTTTGCGCCCGAGTAACCCCTCCACTAGGTGGCATTACCAGCGCAACACTCACGCCATCTCTCGTACTATTCTGCAAATACACCAACCACCGGCTTCGCTACATGGGCAAGCCGGATTACAGGAGATGCGACAGCCATGCGGAGAAAACAACATAAAGGGGGCGCAGGGGGCGCAAGAGAGTCGAGCGTCGCCACAACATAGGAACACAAACGACGTAGACAGAGCCCATGTGCATCGTCTGTGTTCCTACGCATCCTTTTAGTACACGCTGCCCAAACTATAAGCTCTCAAGAAAGTTGAGAGGTTAACTTTGTAAACTTGGCTACCCAATAAAGTAGAAAGAGGAGGATGAAATCTAAAAACGAGAAAGAACCCTGTCCAGATGCGTGGACAAGGAGGCAAGTCAATTCAAGACAACGAAAAAAAAAGTTATTCCTGCAGAAATCATCTCAGGATGATTGCCGATGCTAATTCGATTAGCATTGAAGCAACGCAGCGACACACTGTACTGTCATTGCTGAATTGCCCGATGCTCTACCCATTAGACCATGTACTACCCATTGACCCTAGGTGGCGTGAAAGAGGTTATACGAAGACAAACAGACATGCCTAAACCTGGGTGATGTTGCCAAAGAATGTTAATATCATTATCACACACACACTACCACCAACGCGCAGCCTTGTGTGCCGATGAGCAGCGAGGTAGGCGTTGTTTTGTACCGATGCGGGTCGGAGGTGGACATCGACAGGTGCACTTTAAACGATCGCCAAGAGTAGACGTCATTTCTCGTGAAGTAGAAAAGCGCCTGGTGGGTTGTAGTGTACGTACGCTGGGGGAGGGGAACAGGATAACGGAATGTATCATTAAACTGACCACTACATGCAAACAACGTAGACAGGAAAGAAGTGAATGACCATCCCAGACAGAGAAAAAGCGACTGCGACCTCGGAACCAGTGGTAAAAACTACCGACGCCGTTAAACGGCAGCGTGTTTAGCGCACACCCACGCACCGTTTCTCTTGCGTGGGACAGTGAGGGCTCGAGAAAACGAAGTTGCGACCGGAAGTAGGAAATGGGTACGGCGAACGGAAATGACCTAGGCTGCTGACGGCGTGACCCTGCCGCCACTTTTCTTCTACGGACGCACACCTCCGCGACAATTCTCGGTCTTTCGACCTTCGGTAAACAACGTGCGACATCCGGCAAAGAGCGCGGTTGGCTTTGCGAGAGAGTACAAACTTCACTTTTCTCTCTTAGACGAGGTAGCATAAAATTTGCGGGAACGCCTGACATAAACCAAGAAGAGGCCGGCTGTGCGCGATGCGAAATGTAATATTTTTTTTATTTACTTGCAGCCTAAACGCCAAAATTGGCATTGGTTGAATAAACTTTGTTTAGGTGAAATTAGAAATGATGGCAACATTTATGTCACGGGTTTCTGCGCAAGATTACTCACTCATCAAAGTATTATAACGGGAGGGGATATGAAAGAGAAAAGTGCCGGCAATGAAGCATGACTAAAATATATAGACACTTCAAGAAACATCCTAATTTCAACATAACTTCTACAGATTAGGCGACATGGAATAATTTGCTCGTTATACAATAGCGCAATATCATAACTATTCAACGCTGCTACATTGCGAAACCGGAATAAGTGCAGACTAAAATGTTGATGGCTGGGTTAGCGTGGAAACATTTGCAGGGGATGAATTCCGACCGATGGTAGATAGCTACAAGACCATGCGGAGATGGTAATGAACTTACTTCAAACTTAGAACTTTGGTTTGGTACCATATCTATATAGCGACGATAAAGAAGCAGGAGCGCTACCAGAAAAAAATATATATAATGAGGGTATGGTACGGAGAGCATGCGCGGCCACAAAGCAAGCAATATCAGAATGTCAATGATAATAACAGCGAGTGTAATACCGTGGAAAATTGAGTGTCACTTTTAACGAGCGCACTTCGCCGTTTGTACGAATCGCGGGATGTCAAACGGAAAGGCTTATGGACACTCCTTGAAACAACGCACTCGCCAGCGACTGCGTGCGTTGAACTATTTTCCCGAAGTTGAAGTGTATATAGCCTCGATAACAGCGTTCAAAAAATAAACAAAATGATACTCTACGAAGCGTTCGCACTAATTTTGAAACCACTTTCCTCCGCGGCTTGAAATGTTATGAGCGTTCGCGTGGTACTTGCGATGGAAACACCCAATTGAAACCGCCGGCTCTTGGCCAAACTTATCGCTGCACTTCATTTCACAAAGCACCAATACAATCCATAAATCATCCTCCAAACGTTCGGTACGTCACTCGGGAATGGGTGTCGTCATGTCTAAGCTTGCGATGATTGATCATTTCGTTATTTTGCAAACAATCGCCGAAAACGATTAATGTAGAATGTGTTTGCTGCTTACCCAGCGACACTGCCATCGGTTTCAAATTACTGTTACCTTTGCATTGTAGCAACGCACCGCCAAAGTGACACTCGCAACGGCAAAGTGCACTACTCGCTCAGTTTGTCACCAAATTTGCCCGTTTGACTGCGGTTTAGGTTTACCATCGTCCAATAAATGGAGGTGACCTTCGACAGGCCACTAATATATGCAAGATGCAGAAATGTCATCGATATAACTCGTGACTCGCGAGGTGAATGTTCACAGAGCAGCTGGAAGCGCCACATTAATGACGCGCAGAGAGAGATAACAGCGAAAGTCTGAGAACAGGGGTGCTATAACATAGAGATATTCCAATCTGCTTTTATTCTATTGCCTGTGTTAGCCCTCCGCGATTGGCCAAACATTTTTTTAAGCAACGCCCGCTTCACCAGTCAGCCACGAGACGTCACGAAAACTGACGAAAGCTCCCCCATCTCAATATCACGTGTAAAAACAACATCCTTGGAAACTGACCTACACGAACAACAGCGCGAGCCGCCCTGAAGGCACTGCTGCGTTACTTAAAAGAGACCGGACTCAGTGGCAAATTGAGACTCTACACTGTGTGACGTAGGATGGGACGTGGACACTATGCAATACTAGAACGCCTTCGCAGACTGCATGACAGTGCCCACAGTGTTACCTTTACCTTTACCCCTCCCCGGTACAGGGTAGCGAATCGGAGATAATCGGAGAATCGGAGTTAACCTACCTGTGTTTCCTTTGCCTTTCTCTCTCTCTCTCTCTCACGCTGATTATGCATCAAAAGGCACAACAATCGAAACACATTGATCTCCGATGTTACGCCTCTGTCCCCATTATATCCATCCGCGTTTGGTGAAGATGTTTTCTTCGGGCCGCAACTAGTTCGCCTGTATGTCGCACGACATCACAAAACCGCGGAATGTCACCACTTCAGAGTGACAAGTATATGCAAGAAAAGCGCATTATTATCCCCAACTAAACTGAACTTTTTGTACAATAGGCGAAGACTGTCCCGTTTTAAAAGGAATAGAAAATGGCTGTTCACTAATCCCTCCGGCGCTGCGTACTCGGAGCTGCTGGCAAGAATTAGGTTCCTTGGGAAAAAAAAAAAAAAAAAAAACTCCGCTGCAGTGTAACGTGGTCGAGCCTTTTCAGCACGTATATAACATCACTCTGCCAAATCTCTTGCATTAAGCATCCGTTTTGGCGCCATTATTTACGCCCCCATAGCACGCCACTGCAGCCGTCGAAGAACCACCGCAAGCTAAACAAGGGCAGCCGGAGCAAACAATGACGACTGGCCTATACTCTCCACACTCGGTTATCTACTTTCACTGCGCTAGCTCAGCCCCACCGAAGCCCTCTCTTCTTCTGCGCCCTCCTCGCGTCTTGTCCGCCAATCAGATAAGAAACACCTGTCACTGGTAGGCAGCGCCATTCGTTTTGAAACCAAGAGCAGGTCACCTCCTACAAACAAGAGCGTTTCAGTGCCCCTTGAAACAACCTTGCGGGTCACGGGCCGTGCTTGCGTCGGCGGTTACGCAAACTTGACGTCAGAGAATTGAAATTATGTCTGAATTAAATAACTTTGCGTTAAAGCCCCCCAGGCTTAGGGCACTGATGCGGGGAGCAAATGCCACAACTTGCTCTTCGGAACAAAAAAGTAATAAGACTGCGATCAAGCTGCGATAAGAAAACGCAACGAACAGGCGCCGTATTAATCTGAGCATTCTCTACCTTCGATGCTTACTAATTCCGTATCAAGTGGCAGGCACAATCGATGGCGAGGAACTGGCGTCGTGCCAGCCAATGACATAGGACGGCAAGAATGAAAAATGACGCAATCATTGATTAATTCATGGGGTTTAATGCCCGAAACCAACACTGGGATTTTGAGAGACGCCGAGGGCTCCGATTATTTCGGACACCCCCCGGGGCACCTAAGGGCACCTTAAGGGCATCTAACTGTAAGCGCAGGTGCGCTTCTTGCATTTCTCCTCCATCAAAATGCAGCTGCGGCGGCTTGGATTCGAACCACCGACCTTTTGCTTAGCCGCAGAACGCCTTAGCCATGGCTCCATCGCGGCGGGTGAAAATAAACCCGACATATTACGGTCAATGATCACGCGGTAATATGTAAAAACAATTAGCAAAGTCAAGAAAAAGTCCGAAACAGGATTACAAAAAGGAAGAAAAAAAAAGCACTGATCAACAATTTTTGCGACGGTATTTCTTAAATCAAGTTTTCACACGTTCATCCACATTAATACGCTTATACGTTTACTGACGCCTACGCGTTTGATTTCGAAGTGCCAGTTTAGATACAAGTGTTCCGGAAAGCAAAATCAAAGCAGTCATGTCTCTAGAGCGAAAAGAAAAATCACACATGTGGCCAAATAAACCCCACCATTCAAGGTTCTGGTTACAGCAAGTAGATAGGTCCGGGACTTCGCAATGTAGCACGCGTTGTGAGAAATGACATTGTTTGGGTGTCTTGGTAACTTAGGCTGTATGCATATATCGCAGCGCTGATTTTGTCAAGGCTAGAATGACGTTGAAAAAAATACAGGGACCCTTGCTAGCAAAGCACGTATATATTGTGTCTTTATATAGGATATTTTTGATATATCCTGCAGCTACGAGGCACACAACTAAAGTGTTGTTGAAGTTCCCGCACGCCAGGGGACTGAATTAGCGGCTCCAGTATAGGGCTGCTGCGTTGTGTGCAAACGCATTCACTCCTCTTCCCGCATCATCATCATCA
The DNA here is from genome assembly GCF_013339745.2 of Dermacentor silvarum. NCBI lineage: Eukaryota > Metazoa > Arthropoda > Arachnida > Ixodida > Ixodidae > Dermacentor > Dermacentor silvarum. The sequence continues at coordinate 143,419,848 of NC_051156.1, forward strand.
TCATCATCCATCCCAGCGCTTTTATTCTTACCCTTCCCTCTTGCCGAATGCAGAGTAGCAGACTTGAGTGCATCAGCTAAGGCCGACTTGCCTGTCATTACTGGAAATAAAATCCCTATCTCTGATACTCTCGACGTGTCAACTTCGCCTTGGTGTACTGTTTTGATTTATCTTATTTATTCTTTATTTTTTATTTTTTTTTTCACTCGTTTTACTTCAATAAACGTGGGCTTTGTCTGAAGAATTTCGTATGCCTCTGAGACAGACGTGTACGGCACGGTTCTCCGAGTCAGCGTCGATTACGCTTGACTGCACTCATAAAATTGCCACTCGATGTATTTATGACAGGGCTCAGCACTTTACTTGCCGAGAGTGGCCCCGAGGTGGTTGTACCAGTATATGTTTTTTTTCTTTTTAATTCGGTATGGTCTGATTAGCGTAAGTATTACATTCATGTAGCTTTTTTTCGTCATATACCTGTCGCCTTTCATTAAATTTCGGGCTACTTTTGTCGCACTATAAGTTCACCGCTGGGAAATCGCATCGCTCGCAGTGGACTGAATAAGCGAGCACCTGAAGCTTTGGTGAAGGTCCGGATGTTCACGACTTTATTGGAACAACTCCACTACAGATTTAGCGAAACGAAATGAAGAGAAAAAGAAAGAAAGAAACGAGAACTGTGGCAATTTTCTGTCCTAAATCTTGATTGATGGAGTTTTCTGACAGGACGGAAACATTGGAAGGAACGGGTGAGCGTGACTTCATTGCACTTTCGCTCGTCTGCCAACTGACTGCTGCATCTTTCGAAATCGTTGGTCCTGTGATAGTATATTTTTGTTTTGCTCGCCTCACAAAGATGTATTTTTCAAGCACAAGAGGGCACTGATGAGGTGAACACCTCGCAGTTGTTAGAGCAGGATAACTACCCGCTTCTGACACTAGATGATCTCTGCCTTTCTATCTTTTTCCTGCAATTTAAAGAGAAGAAAAGTAAGTTATACTCATACCACAGCGGGGTATAATTGAGGTATATGAAGACGTGCGTGTTTTTAAAGCACCGTAAACCACATGAAATTGAAAGAAAATGTTGCATTCTACGATCTCCTTCATATAGTTTCGTGTCAGCTATACAGTGTACGAAGAATATTCGCTAAGACAGTTGAAGGAATTTCCGCCCTTGGAAAAAAAAAACATTTTGTAGTAATTACAAAATGTATGTTGCAACGATGTTTGGCGATAACGCATATATATATATATATATATATATATATATATATATATATATGCGTGCTCGTCAAACAGCGTTGCAACACAAATATGGTAATTACTACAATTTTTTTTGTTTTCCAAGGGCGGAAATTCCTTCAACTATCTTAGCGAATATTCTTCGTACACTGTACAGCTGACACGAAACTATATGAAGGAGATCGTAGAATGCACCACTTTCTTTCAATTTCATGTTGTTTACGGTGTTATATATGTATATATATATATATATATATATAACAGAAATCACACTTACTGAAACTGCAAAGTTATACAGAAAACGTGCCAATGGTTTGGCGCTGCGCAATACAGAAACAGGCGCAGGACTACGTGTATAATTTCAAAGACCTTACCGCTAGCCAAAAGAAAGCCAACTCTAAGCTTTCAACAAAACAACGCCACCGAGCAGCGAGACAATTTGCGCCTAAGAAAGCAGCGTGTAGGCTGGTTTCTCAGTGATAAAGAAAAAACAAACAAACAAATAATCAAGATCATTGCGCTCGCAAAAGCTGGATTGAGGGAATCACTACCAACAGCACAAACTGAACACAGCAGGCACTTTGTTTGTTTGTTTGTTCTTTGTTTTGTGGCGCGGCTGCCTTGCCACTGCAAGCCGTTGCTCCGTTCTGTAATGGAACTTTCTTCCATTACGGTCTCGCTCGCGCCGTAAAGATGGGCTTCGACGCAATCCTCAGCAGAGAGTACAGACGTCGAGAAAAAGGGCAACACGCTTTGCTTTTGTCCCTTTCCCAATGGAAGTTCTGATAAGGGGCGTGTGTGGGCAACTTTAGCTGTTTTGGGGACGGCGACGTAATCAATAATCGCGCCGGGGACACTGCCGACTCTCCAGCGCTCAATTACGCTGAGCATGGTTCCCGAAAAAAAAAAGTATAGGAGAGCTCCAAAAAACTTACAATCTGTTTCCTTGCTATTTGGAAGGGTCCTAAACAGTTTCCACTAACAAATAGGCTAGGGGGGCGCCGACTACGTATAAGATCTGAGAGGTGATTGTCTCTCGATCGTACGCACCTTCCTTTTCTTTTTATTTCACTTTGCGACACGCTTTAAAAGTCTCTACGATCCCAGTAGCCGATTTCAACTGCGTGCCCTCCAATACATCTTTTCAGCCGAAAAGGCCCTTTTTTTTTCTTTTTTCGCTCTAAGATTTGTAAGCTCTCTGATTCTTGCAACATGTTTTTCCACGTACCATAACTGCGGGATGACCACCAAAGTTACTCAGTGGCTATACCCTCCTGTACTGAGGTCGAGGGTTGGATTCGCGTCCACGGAGGCCGAGATTTGAGGGGGGCAGAAACAGAATGCAAGAACACTCGTGTACGGTACTTTCCAGGTGGTCAAAAATTATTTCGTGACCCTCCATTATGGTGCCTCATGTATACCACAGTGCTCTTTACGACGTTCAACTCCGCAATTTAACTTTACGTTTTAAGGTTGTGAGGTGGCTACGGAACATTAGGATTTCATTCGGGTCACGCGAGTTCGCTACGGACTCTCGTGACTACAACGGCCAGGCAACGGTAAGGTCGTACATACTTTACACGTGCTTAACGTAGCGATCACCGGTAGTTAAATTTACTATACTCGTATCAAGTGTCACTTAAAATGAAGGAATCGTAAAGAAAGGTATTTACAGTGCTGTGTAAAAGTATGGATGAATGTGTTTGGCGGGCTGAGCTTGTAATGTCAATATGACAGAAATTATTGTTTACTGGTATTTTCCGCATGACAGGGCAGCGGCGAGTTAAGCCGCTGCCCTGTCCGGCTCGGCCCTTTGATCGCGTCGGCATCGACTTATACGGACCACTTCCCTGCAGCTCCTCGGGTAACCGATGAATATTTGTAGGCATCGACCACTTGACGTGCTACGCCGAGAATGCCGCACTGCCGGCGGAATCTGCGCGTGACGTTGCCTTCTTCATCTTGCGGAACTTCGTTCTTCGACGTGGAGCACCACGCGAACTGCTCAGCGACTGGGGGCGTGAGTTCCTGTACGAAGTAATACAAGCCCTTCTCGCTGCATGCAGCATGGTTCACCGCAAGTCTACCGCCTCTACAACCCGCAAACGAACGGCTTGATAGAGAGGTTCAACCGCACACTCGGTGACACGTTGACTATGTATGTCGCCACGGATCACAGTAATTGGGACACTGTTTTGCCGTTCGTAACGTTTGCCTATAATACGGCCACATGAGATACCACTGGCTTTTCGCACTTTCTTCTGCTATATGGACTAGAGCCCTCGTGTACAATGGACACACTGCTGCCATGCCCACCCGACGCTTCTGAATGCACGCCAGTGTCTGAAGCCGCCAAATACGCAGAGGACTGTAGGCAGCTCGCCCGTACCCTTACGACCGCCGCCCAAGGTCACCAAAAGCGGCGGCATGACAGTGGCGTGCCTACACCACGTTTTCCGACTAATTCTCTCATTTGGTTGTGGATCCCACCGCACAGCCCTGGACTTTCAACCAAACTTCTTGCACACTATGATGGCCCCTACCGCGTCATCGACCGTTCCTCCGCTGTCAACTATACGTTGTCGAACCTGTGACGCCATCACACTACCGTGACGTGACACGGTTCATGTCAGCCGACTTAAGCCATACTATGACCCCCCTCATCCTCCCTACGCCGTCAGTCACCAGGATGGCTCATCTTCTCTCCCGGGGTCCATTGTAGTGAAGAAGAGGACGAAGAAACGCTCTCGCGTCTGTCGCTGTGCAGGCGATCAGCGTTCGTGCACTACCAGTGCTACCTCGATTGTGTGACACGTTAGTGTCTTATAACAAATCGTCGTACTACACTAGTAACTACTAGAGCAGCTGCTATTTCTTCGTACTGTTTGCTGGTGACGCAGGAAACGTATCTCCTTGCCTTGTATCTTGCGGCGTCTGTGGTCATGGTTTATTCATTGCTGCCTTTGTTGTTTAGCTTTTCTTGTAGCGCGATGACTGCCGCTTGTCTTCTCTATTTGTTGTATTCTAGGTGGATCTTTCCTGGTTTGATTGCTACGTGTATCCTTGCTCTCAGAACCGGGGGCACGCATTGTGGACTGTTGGGTTCTTCCTCGAGAGTGTATCCAAATATTCTGAGGAGGGCTAACTGGCCGTGGTAAGTTTGAAGCCTTCACTTTGGCTCGTCTTGTGAGCCCCCGCCAATTCTTCCCCAGTAAAATGTACAGTCGGCATCACTCTTGTGTAGAGTGTGGGAATGCCGACCTCCGGGGCGCTACGGAAGCAGCTAGCGACGTCTAACGCTAGCCGCCTGGTTAGCTCAGATGATAGAGTGGATGCCCCGAAAAAGGCGTTGGTCTCGGTTTCGAGTTCCGGACCAGGACGAATTTTTCTTCAATTGCAAGGCTTTGCTTTCGAGGAAACCGTATGAGTTTCCCTTGTAGCAATTGCTGCGATTGGTTGGATGTCTCATTTTCCCTTTAATTACTTATCTCCTCCTAGCGGGTCTCCGCTGAACTATAACGTTAAACACTGTTCTATTATATGGCCACTACAAGGTGACAGTGTAACAGAATAGACAAGTCATGTAATAGCCACAGTACGGAATGCGTGCTACACGTTAACGGGAGTTCAAAACTGCTTGTGTGGTTTGTGTGCCCTAAGATCTCAACTATGTGCCGACATCAAGCCCTATGGGAAGGCATTGTTGTGAAAAAGATGGTTATAACAAGATACCAAATGGCATCGCAATTAAGAATTATTTCATTTCGATAGCTGCCTGCAAAAGGAGGTATTATGATTATTTACTATTATTATTATTATTATTATTATTATTATTATTATTATTATTATTATTATTAGTAGTAGTAGTAGTAGTAGTAGTAGTAGTAGTAGTAGTAGTAGTAGTAGTAGTAGTAGTAGTAGTAGTAGTATTAAAGTTAGGTTCGTGCTCGGTCTCACAATGTAAGAAACTCTATTGGAAGTTCTAAACTATACAATTATTCCTAAAGGTTTCCGCAAAAGGAGCGCTGTTCTCGGATGCGTAACCGTGAGACACGTCACGTCTTCCACAGAGAAAACGTGCAAGAAACAGTACCTCTCTCCCTTTCTCTCGTCGCGCAGCGCTGAGTCAGGTTGCCTGTCCCGGAGCGACTTACGATCGAGCGGCAATTCCCAGTCAACTCGATAATACAAGGCGACGGCACGCGGAGCGCCGATGAAGTATCACTTGGCAAGCGATGCTTCGCACTTGCGCGCTCCGTCGCTCTATAGTTGCGTGCAGCGCGTACTAAGTCGTCAGAGCGTGGATGCGCGCGGATGCGTGCGCATCCACCTGCGCGTCAGAAAGTAGTCCCACGCTAAGACGCCGCAAAATACGGCACTTCGGCCGGTTTCGCTAGGACTGACGCCCAGCGGGCGAGGAATTAGCACTGAGCAGCACCTCTGAGAGGGTGAGGAGAAAGAGAGGTGACGTAACCAAGACATTATATATATATATATATAAAGTGTCGCCCAAGCCTCTGGAGTAATCGACACTCGGAAACAGACTCGAAGGAGAATCGCGCCCTTTCTCCGGACTCCGGAGTACGGTCCGGAGGTTGTCAGAGGTACGACAGCGGCTGCAGGAAATTACGGCGTGACAGAGTGCGTGCGCAAACGTCGTCGCCGGGCCTTGTCGCGTGATGTTGTTCCTCGCCACGCTTTTGTCTCGCTCTCAACGAGAGCCGCGAGACGTGTCGACGGCAAGCCGAGGTGTGTGCCAAGAGCTCTCCGGGAGCGCGGGAAGCCGTTGGGGAGTAATTTTAGCCGAGCGGTGGATGATCCGTGAGAGCTTCTGGCACCGGGAGTTGTTTCTGCTCGTCCTTCTCCGCGGTCGCTGGATGCCGGCCTTGTTACGCACGGGTGAGCGAGCGCCGTGTTTACAAACACGGTGAAAGAAGAAGAAGAAAACAAGAACTGTTGGCGGCATGATAAATGAACTCTTTTGACACTAGGACTCAGCGTCGTGCCTTGGAGCGTGCGAGCAGGTTACGTTTCCTCTCTCACAGTGTATTAAGACGTCAGGCGCCTGAGTTGCTAACTTATTTCTCTCTACCAAGGCGCAACGTTAGAAGAACAAGAAACAATTCTGACGGCTCTTTCATTCAGACACTGCAGAAAAGAGACGCGACTGCAATTTCATTTGAAGCGAAATAAAAGTGCGTATATTTGTGAATATCAACAGGCATAACAGTGAGAGAAACACGATATTTCTAGATACAGTGCTTGGTACTGCTCTGTATTGTGCTGTTGGTAGTCTGACCTTTGTGAAGGTACTTAGCAGCTATACAACAGTGAACACGAAAACAGAAAAAAGCCGAGAGCCTCACGTGCATTTTTTCTGTAAGAATTAGCAACACTTCATTTGCACCTCTAGATCACTAGTTAAAGGTTTAAAGGTGTCGAAGCTTCAATATGGCTACGTATGTACCAGTCAATATTGTATGGCTCCGTATGTTCCTCAGCAGTTATAATTGTTTCGTCATGAGAAAATTATGCTTACAATGCAATTCCCTCTTCTCCATCACTCGATCTTAATATAATTGGCCGCAAACTCGAGCCTGCAAACTCGGCGCAAACTTTATTCGGCCCCAAGAAATGGCTCGCATCATGCGAGCAAGGATGCTAAAAGAGCTGGTAAAACATGCTGCATCATTGCGCAGTATTACATTTCCCAGCTCATCACAAATAGCGCCTCGCTATTTCGTCTTGAGCTGAAAAGTAGCATCATATACCAGAATTTATAGCCGCCAATCTTTAGGAGCAACTAATTGCCAATTAATTTTGTGATGGGAAAATTACTTGGAGCGTTTTCAACTCCGCCAAGACACCCAGTCACTTGCCAAGAACCAACACCTCGAAGCAGACAAAGGCGGTGGCGCTATTCTGGCTTGTTTTCGGCTCTCGCGTTTTCGGCCGACGTCCGGAAGCCCTGTCACGAAACCTGCTTTTTCTCGCTCTTTTGTAGGGCGCTTCATCTTCAGCGCTGCTTGGAGATTTATTGACGAATATCTATTGAATAAAACTAACTATGCGAGAATAATATGCAGAGCAAAAATCGCCAAGAGCTGTCTTTATGGCAGATTCCAGGTTTAAAACGGGCTTCGTTGTGTGTCTCCTGATGAATCAGTGCTTTTAGACATGACGTGTTCCCGGCTATATATTCGCAGTTCTTATGTTGCTATCTGAATGTGTGTGTGTGTGTGTGTGTGTGTGCGTGTGTGTGTGTGTGTGTGTGGTGTGTGTGTGGGTGTGTGTGTGTGTGTGTGGTGTGTGCGTGCGTGTGTGTGTGCGTGCGTGCGTGCGTGTGTGTGTGTGTGTGTGTGTGTGTGTGTGCGTGCGTGTGTGTGTGTGTGTGTGTGTGTGTGTGTGTGTGTGTGTGTGTGTGTGTGTGTGTGTGTGTGTGTGTGTGTGTGTGTGTGTGTGTGTGTGTGTGTGTGTGTGTGTGTGTGGTGTGTGGCGGGGGGGGGGGGTGTGTTGACGATTGCATTTCTGCAGCTTATCTTCTGCTGAATTTAATTTTTCACGTAAATAGTGGTTCCCTGCGGTGCGCCTGGCGCAGCCCTCGAAGCCCTTCAGGGCTTGGCTGGCCTGCAATATGTGCTGTCGTATACTGATTGAACAACACTAACACTTATGTGTTAACTTAAAATTCAGATATTACCTCCGTGGTCAAAATGGAGCCACAAGCGAACGAAGCACACAAGCGTAAAAGCATGGCCAATGACCCCCGTTGGAGCTTAAAAAACACCGCACTCCTTATGTATGGTCAGAGTCTAGAGCGAGAAAGTTGTAACGCAGCCACGGAGTAGAACATACCGGAATTTATCTTCCAAAGTTAGCCTCACATATATTTCAGAGTCAATTACTCACAGCAGACCCTGATCATGGGAAGGAAATTTGCAGAAGAATAAAATTGGGTTGGAGTGAATACGGCAGGCATTGCCAAATCCTGACTGGGATATTGCCACTGTTGTCGAAAAGAAAAGTGTAGAATCACTGCATTCTACCGGTGCTAACATATGGACTAGAAACTTGGAGGTTAACAAAGAAGCTAGAGAACAAGTTAAGGACCGCACAAAGAACGATGGAACGGAAAATGTTAGGCCTAACCTTAAGAGAGAGGAAAAGAGCGGTGTGAATCAGAGTGCAAACGGGGATAGCCGATATTCTGATTGACATTAAGCGGCAAAAGGGGAGCTGGGCAGGCCATGTAATGCGTAGGATGGGTAACCGGTGGACCATAAGAGTTACAGAATTGATACCAAGAGAAGCGAAGCGCAGTCGAGGACGGCAGAAAACTAGGTGGAGTGAAGAAGTTCAGACATTTGCAGGCGCAAGTTTGGGGGGAATCAGCTAGCACAAAACACGGGCAATTGGAGATCGCTGGGAGAGGCCTTCGTCCTGCAGTGGACATAAGAATGAGCTGATGAGGATGATGACGATAATATCTGAAAAGGAAGAACAGCTGCAGGCAGCACTGCGCATCAGTACAGTTCGCTACGATGCAAAAGACAGCAGTGTTTGCGTTGCTCAGCCACCGAAGGGCAACTTCTTTCGTCGCATTGCGTCTTGTACAACCCGCATAACTGTTTCCTGTGAAAACATTCAGGCTAGACTTTCCCGCACTCAACCCTGGAAATTTTCTTTCTCACTTTTTTATATCACACGAGCATCACTGTTGCTTAGATCGATTGGTACCAGAAGCACTGTTGCCGGGCTCGAACATCCTGCCTTTCAAGAGGCGCTTCCGCAGCAGCAACAATACTGCACCGGCCCACTCTCGCGTGGTCGGAAGCGTCCCAAACCGGAGCTCTGCGCGCTAACGAGTAGCAAGTGCAAGCCCCACTGAAGGTATACGTACGGTATTTGCTCCTAAACTTTCTGGTTATCCTCTCTGTGCACGGTTCTGACAGAGCGTGGTCAAAGCCGGGCAAGAGAGCGAGAGACGCACTAATGAGGGGCTCCGGCCCTGGCCAACATGGAGCATCCAACCGGGCCCCGTTCGCGCGACTAAGGCTCTCTCGTGCGTCTAAAACCCGGGCTGTCGCAAACTAACCAAACGTACGCCGTGTTAGCGCCAAACGCCCAACTAGGCTTCGCCGCTTCGACACTATACTCGTCGCAGAGCGAGGAAAGAGCAATAATGTCCACGAACGTAGGCGACTACGGACCCGTATAAAGTGGCGCTTCGTTTTATCTCGATGGGACTGTGCGGTAGCTACACGCTGAGCAATGTATACGCGTCCAAGCGACCCACTGAGGCCATCAGGTGGAAAATGACAAGCTTCCCGCGTTTTTTCCTGCGAGGACGGTGCAAAAGCACGAAGTCAAGGTTGGCGTTGCGCGAAGATGTTCACCAAGCAGCTTCGATAGTTTCAAAAGATTGTCTGTCCCATGTTTGAGTTGTTTTTGCCTCTCTACTGCACCTAGCTGATTGATCTGAACTGTTGTGTGTGTCGCTCCCTCGTATCCTATTTCTACATGCAGGGTAGCCACGTAGACAGAGTCTATAGTCAACCTCTCTGCCTTCTATTCCTCTCTCTCTTTTAACGAGTTGAGCGCTGAGGACAGGCTAGGATGACAATGAACCCATTCAAGAATGACAGGTTCATTAACTGGTGTGATGGAGAAAACTATTGGGGGGTGTCGTGGTAAGATTTTAAGCGACTCCTCTTTCTTTTATGGCGTCTCAGCTCAGACAAGGTAGAGTTCTCTTGACTTAGACAGGGCTTTATATATATATATATATATATATATATCTTAGGCTAATATACATATATACATGCATATATAGATGTATTATTTTTAGCCTAAGAGAACATGCGTGCAGTTTATAAAACGAGCTTAATTTTCAACAGTCCGCCACAGCACAAGTATTACGCGTTAAAATGAAACAGCATCAAGGTTAGCATAGCACCGTCATTGGCCTTATTTCGAAATTAATGCATCAGTGACTAGAAAACCGCTGCACAATGTCATTTCGTTTGGAATTATGGCATTTAAAAATAATGAAGTGTATATATAACATAAACTGGATAGGCCATCTATGGCTTGTGAAATAGAAGCAAAATAATTACAAACGCACATGCGTTTGGCGTGCTGAGTATCCTTCTAGGCCTAATCAAACGCTCTTGTTTTGTTGGTCGTGACTGCTAGCTGTTCACGAAACTGAAGCTAGGATCACCGCTCCATGGTTTAGAAGGTGTGTTGATGAACAATGGCGAGGCCGTTTTCGGACATATGACAACACGCTTTTTAAAAAAAATTCGCCAGCCCTTCTCCTGTCGAGAAAATGGGGATGAGCGAAGCTTGTCGTCTGTGTATCTGACCTTCGTCAGGGTAACGCAAAGTTCACTGCATGTCATGGTAATAAAACATGAACGTTTATGAAATGTATGCGTCGAGCGAAGGAAACGTACAACGCAACAGAAGGAAAAGTTGCACGAAAGGGAAATAAAGGTAGTAGGAAAGGGAGCGAAAAGTACCACGAAAGGGAACGAAAAGTAGTAGGAAAGGGAAAGTAGTCGGTCAAGTACACACATGAAAACATTTGCTTACCACCATTTTATCGACAGGGGAGGGGCTGGTGATTTTCTTTTTTCTCTCTTTCTTTCTTTTTTCTCTCTTTCTTCTCTCTTTCTGTCTTTCTTTCTCTCTTTCTCTTTCTTTCTTTATTTCTCTCTCTCTTTATTTTCCCCTCTCTCTTTCTTTCTTTTATGTCCGTGGTATGTGCTATTGAGCTTGGACCCTTCTGCACTATCACCAGGATCGGCCCACTCTTCAGCGTGACACCACCACCACCACCGCCGCCGAAACTTGTGAGTCTACAAAGCTTCGCTTAAAAATGAAGCAGATTCCACGCACCGTCGGCATGATAAGCAAGTCATTTTATGGGTATCCGGCTACACAGCATTGTTTCGGAATACGGAAAGCGTTACCAGGTTGACCCAACGTGTTTGTGCAAGAGGAGAAGCTCTTACACTAGCGTGCGCATTCCGACGACAGCGGCAAGACGACGGCGACGACGAGCGTGTGACGGCGACGGCAAGATTTCTACGTCATCAGCGACTAATTGTTATATTTGCAAGTTCGGCAAGTAGGGCGGGTTGATAAAGTGGCATAACGACAGATAACTATAGTTCCAGAAAGACGGGGACTAGGAAAATAATTTCTTTTCTTTTCCCCCGTCTTTCTTGCACTGATTATCCGTCGTTACGCTTGTTATACAATCGTAAGTACCTTTCGCTATGTCACGCAGTCTATGTTAAACCGATGATTGCATTTGTACTCCGGCGAGGAAATGCTAAAAGGTCATCAACCAGGGTCCACCATGAAGGTGGTACAACGTAGCGTAATTGCTACGGAGTTTCAAGTAGTTCCTCCGTAACGTTGGCTGCTACGAGTAAATCACTGGGGAATGATGGCGAATCCCCAAGGCGGTGCACTCTAACACAGCTGCCGGAAAGCTCGAGCTGGAGCGAGAAAAGAACACGGGAAAGTGGCACTTGGCGCCCGCTCCAAACGTCTCAATTTGCTAGTCGGATTTGGCAACAGAGTAATTTGCATGTGAACTAGGCCTAATGTTGAAAGTATTGGGCTGTTGTGCTCGAAGGCCGAGGTTCGATAACACTGCGGGTATCACTTTGTTTTTGTTTTTTCAAACAGAGGTCGAAGCCGATGCGAGATGAGACATTCCAACCTACCTACCGCAATGTGTCTGGAACGAGGCAAATAATGCTTCACAATGATAATATTGGTTAATATTTTAACCAACACTATAACTTTCTCTAATGTTGTTGCTCGGTATGTGGATATTTATAAACTATGGCCAAAGGAAATGTGACAATAGGGTCGCTGTAAGGCGACAATATGGAGACTCGACAAGCACGAGCAGCGTGGTCATTGCGTGTATTCGAGCACACTCAGATGTACTGCCAGCAAAATGCCTCGGCTTCCTCTAACTGATTTCGAACCAAAGTCATTTATGTATTTTTTCCAGCCATGAGATCATTCATAGTTTAACCTATAGATTTTACAGTCCACCGCTCTAGCAACTGTGCTTTCGACGGGATAACTTATGAATTTATATACCATATACTACGAATTGTACCACTCGTGAATGTTCCATAAGGCTTGATGCGAAAAAAATATCATTCTATATTGCCTATCAAATTTACTGAGGCCAATCTCAGACATGAGTTATTCAGTGCTTCAAATATGCCGCGACAGCTTTTGAATGAAGAGTTTATTGCTCCAAGGAAAACATTGTAATGAAAACTTAAGGGCGTCTGATTCAAGAATAAAGATTTCTTCAGAAAAGATGTCTATAGCTAGTCATCGAGAAAGTAGCACGAATTCCCCGGGATTCCCGGTGCTGTATCCCGTGTGAGGGAGGAGTAAACTACCGCTAATCGAAGGTGATCTCCAGCATTCTCCATGTAAATCCCCATGCTTTCAAAGAAGCTAAGCGACATCCATATATGTTCCGCAGTGGGAGCCCTGAAAACGGTAGTACACATTCGGTGATCGAATAGCGTAATTGGGCAGGAGGGATGGAGTGTAATGGAACCGGAGATCAGACAAGCTGGCAGGCGTATCGGTAAATGAAGCTATCTTTATCCACACGGTAGAAATGTCAGCCACGTGCATTTTCATCTTACCAACACCCATGTTTTCTCCGGCGGGTCTTCCCTGTCAGTCCCCTCTACTTAATAGAAGTGCCTGACATTAAGTTTCATTGCCGTTTTACTACCTGCTCATCCGCATGCAGAGGGCATTAGGAGCTGTGGTATTAGGCACCAAATTATGCCATTTTCTGTGCCGCAGTGACGCACGTTTAGGAGAACACGGCCAGCGAGTCGGTGGTTCGGGTACATAAGAAGCTCTGTTAACGATATGCTTATTGCGTCACTCGGCCTTTGCACGCTGCACCCTTCCGCGTGTCTTCAGCGAGCGGTGCCAGGTTCGTTGGTTTGGGGAGGAAAAGCGCGCACTTATACGGAAGACATGCGGTGTTTACCGACAAGGTAAACCCCACCGAGAACGTCACACTGGCGTGTTTGCTTTAGGGACGCCTCTTATAGAGGCATTACGCGATACATACATACCTTAAACACCGGAGAGAAACTGTGTACGCTGTGGGATGAAGGTTCTTAGAGCTCTTTTCTTGTTTTTCGTGAGACTAGAGCTCCTGGCACGTGCTGACGGTGAGCAGCACGTTAGCGTCCCGACTTGTACAATGGAAACCGATTGGACAAATGTTTAGTGACTGTGTAACTATCCTGAGGCTCTTGTTCTTGTCAAAATGTGCAAGGTGCATAAATAGAACAACACCCTCCTCTATTCAGATATAACCATAATAAACCTCTGCCCACGGTCGTTTTTATGACCTTAGAAAGTACAGCTCATCAGTGTACGGTACGCAATATTGCATCGATCCGCATTAGTGAGTGAGTGAGTGAGTGAGTGAGTGAGTGAGTGAGTGAGTGAGTGAGTGAGTGAGTGAGTGAGTGAGTGAGTGAGTGAGTGAGTGAGTGAGTGAGTGAGTGAGTGAGTGAGTGAGACCAAAACCGATTACCATGCTCTATCATTTACAACTCTCGTGAACTCAACGGCTACTCAATTAACACGTTATACAGCGTACCCATAGGTAAACCGCCGCACCCGGAAGCTGCTCTTCGATTCGCAAAGCAGCTTCCTCGAAGAGTACGAAAAACAGCTCTTATTATAATTGTATCGCGCTAATTCAGGCTCAGCCAGACGGGCTCATGGCAACGATCGGGTGTGAGCATGCCGGCTCGCTGCCACTGCTGCGGCTTGCGTTTATTTACCCGCGTACCGAGGACATCGCGGTTCGCTGCAGCTTACTCAGACGCGCAGGCAGGCGGCCTCTTTCCGACCATCTGCCCGGTAGTGCCTTGAGCAAAAGTTTGTTTTCCCTGCGCAGCCTGGCGTCGGAAGATGTATGTGTACACAAAAGGGGCAGGCGATGACGCCTTCGCGAAAGACTGCGCGAAACGCAGAACACGAGCGCACGCGCTTATTATTTTTGCGCGCGTCACTTTGTTCTAACTGCAGTTATTTTTCTTTTTGGCTCGTTGACGGAAATGTTGACCTCAGCATCATAAACGACGCTGCTCCCTGCGCAGTAGTGGATCAGTTTGCGTACATAGCTTTCAAGCTAAGCCAAAGCTAACATCATCAGTCGCGGAATCACCGCGCGTGCAAGACCTTGAGCAACCAAGAACGCAAGGAATCGGTATTGCAAAAGCCAGTTTTTTTTTTCTCAGCGCCGTAATGATTCTTTGCATCTGAGTCTCGAGTTACGTCTTGTGCTGTTTAATAATTATAGTACTTCCTAACCACATTGGGGTAGACCATATAAGTGGGTTCATTGAGTCATTGCAAATAATTCGTGGTGCCACTTCTATCTCCTAGCAGTTT
>NC_051156.1:143434674-143631513 GCF_013339745.2 Dermacentor silvarum
CGTGCAAGAGAACAGTACCTCTCTCCCTTTCTCTCGTCGCGCAGCGCTGAGTCAGGTTGCCTGTCCCGGAGCGACTTACGATCGAGCGGCAATTCCCAGTCAACTCGATAATACAAGGCGACGGCACGCGGAGCGCCGATGAAGTATCACTTGGCAAGCGATGCTTCGCACTTGCGCGCTCCGTCGATCTATAGTTGCGTGCAGCGCGTACTAAGTCGTCAGAGCGTGGATGCGCGCGGATGCGTGCGCATCCACCTGCGCGTCAGAAAGTAGTCCCACGCTAAGACGCCGCAAAATACGGCACTTCGGCCGGTTTCGCTAGGACTGACGCCTAGCGGGCGAGGAATTAGCACTGAGCAGCACCTCTGAGAGGGTGAGGAGAAAGAGAGGTGACGTAACGAAGGCGTTATATATATATATAAAGTGCGGCGCAAGCCTCCGGAGTAATCGACACTCGGAAACAGACTCGAAGGAGAATCGCGCCCTTTCTCCGGACTCCGGAGTACGGTCCGGAGGTTGTCAGAGGTACGACAGCGGCTGCAGGAAATTACGGCGTGACAGAGTGCGTGCGCAAACGTCGTCGCCGGGCCTTGTCGCGTGATGTTGTTCCTCGCCACGCTTTTGTCTCGCTCTCAACGAGAGCCGCGAGACGTGTCGACGGCAAGCCGAGGTGTGTGCCAAGAGCTCTCCGGGAGCGCGGGAAGCCGTTGGGGAGTAATTTTAGCCGAGCGGTGGATGATCCGTGAGAGCTTCTGGCACCGGGAGTTGTTTCTGCTCGTCCTTCTCCGCGGTCGCTGGATGCCGGCCTTGTTACGCGCGGGTGAGCGAGCGCCGTGTTTACAAACACGGTGAAAGAAGAAGAAGAAAACAAGAACTGTTGGCGGCATGATAAATGAACTCTTTTGACACTAGGACTCAGCGTCGTGCCTTGGAGCGTGCGAGCAGGTTACGTTTCCTCTCTCACAGTGTATTAAGACGTCAGGCGCCTGAGTCGCTAACTTATTTCTCTCTACCAAGGCGCAACGTTAGAAGAACAAGAAACAATTCTGACGGCTCTTTCATTCAGACACTGCAGAAAAGAGACGCGACTGCAATTTCATTTGAAGCGAAATAAAAGTGCGTATATTTGTGAATATCAACAGGCATAACACTGAGAGAAACACGAGATTTCTAGATACAGTGCTTGGTACTGCTCTGTATTGTGCTGTTGGTAGTCTGACCTTTGTGAAGGTACTTAGCAGCCATAGAACAGTGAACACGAAAACAGAAAAAAGCCGAGAGCCTCACGTGCATTTTTTCTGTAAGAATTAGCAACACTTCATTTGCACCTCTAGACCATTAGTGAAAGGTTTAAAGGTATCGAAGCTTAAATATGGCTACGTATGTACCAGTCAATATTGTATGGCTCCGTATGTTCCTCAGCAGTTATAATTGTTTCGTCATGAGAAAATTATGCTTACAATGCAATTCCCTCTTCTCCATCACTCGATCTTAATATAATTGGCCGCAAACTCGAGCCTGCAAATTAGCGCAAACTTTATTCGGCCCCAAGAAATGGCTCGCATCATGCGAGCAAGGATGCTAAAAGAGCTGGTAAAACATGCTGCATCATTGCGCAGTATTACACTTCCCAGCTCATCACAAATAGCGCCTCGCTATTTCGTCTTGGGCTGAAAAGTAGCATCATATACCAGAATTTATAGCCGCCAATCTTTAGGAGTAACTAATTGCCAATTAATTTTGTGATGGGAAAATTACTTGGAGCGTTTTCAACTCCGCCAAGACACCCAGTCACTTGCCAAGAACCAACACCTCGAAGCAGACAAAGGCGGTGGCGCTATTCTGGCTTGTTTTCGGCTCTCGCGTTTTCGGCCGACGTCCGGAAACCCTGTCACGAAACCTGCTTTCTCGCTCTTTTGTAGGGCGATTCATCTTCAGCGCTGCGTGGAGATTTATTGACGAATATCTGTTGAATAAAACTGTAACTATGCGAGAATATATGCAGAGCTAAAATCGCCAATAGCTGTCTTTATTGCAGATTCCAGGTTTAAAACGTGCTTCGTTGTGTGTCTCCTGATGAATCATTACTTTTAGACATGACGTGTTCCCGGCTATATATTCGCGGTTCTTATGTTATTTAAATTGTGTTTGTGTGTGTGTGTTTGGGGGGGGGGGGGGGGGGGGGGTTGACGATTGCATTTCTGCAGCTTGTATTCTGCTGAATTTAATTTTTCACGTACATAGTGGTTCCCTGCGATGCGCCAGGCGCAGCCCTTGAAGCTCTTCAGGGCTTGGCTGGCCTGCAATATGTGCTGCCGTATACTGATTGAACAACACTAACACTTATGTATTTAATTAAAACTTCCGATATTACCTCCGTGGTCAAAATGGAGCAACAAGCGAACAAAGCACACAAGCGTAAAAGCATGGCCAATGACCCCCGTTGGAGCTTAAAAAACACCGCACTCCTTATGTATGGTCACAGTCTAGACCGAGAAAGTTGTAACGCAGCCACGGAGCAGAACATACCGGAAGTTCTCTTGCAAAGTTAGCCTCACATATATTTCAGAGTCAATTACTCACAGCGGACACTGATCATGAGAAGGAAATTTGCAGAAGAATAAAATTGGGTTGGAGTGAATACGGCAGGCATTGCCAAATCCTGACTGGGATATTGCCACTGTTGTTGAAAAGAAAAGTGTAGAATCATTGCATTCTACCGGTGCTAACATATGGGGTAGAAACTTGGAGGTTAACAAAGAAGCTCGAGAACAAGTTAAGGACCGCACAAAGAACGATGGAACGAAAAATCTTAGGAGTAACGTTAAGAGACAGGAAAGGAGCGGTGTGAATCAGAGCGCAAACGGGGATAGCCGATATTCTGATTGACATTAAGCGGAAAAAGTGGAGCTGGGCAGGCCATGTAATGCATAGGATGGGTAACCGGTGGACCATTAGAGTTAAAGAATTGATACCAAGAGAAGCGAAGCGCAGTCGAGGACGGCAGAAAACTAGGTGGAGTGAAGAAGTTCAGACAATGGCCGGCGCAAGGTTGAGGGGAATCAGCTAGCACAAAACACGGGCAATTGGAGATAGCTGGGAGAGGCCTTCGTCCTGCAGTGGACATAAGAATGAGCTGATGAGGATGATGACGATAATATCTGAAAAGGAAGAACAGCTGCAGGCAGCACTGCGCATCAGTACAGTTCGCTACGATGCAAAAGACAGCATTGTTTGCGTTGCTCAGCCACCGAAGGGCAACTTCTTTCGTCGCATTGCGTCTTGTACAACCCGCATAACTGTTTCCTGTGAAAACATTCAGGCTAGACTTTCCCGCACTCAACCCTGGAAATTTTCTTTCTCACTTTTTTATATCACACGAGCATCACTGTTGCTTAGATCGATTGGTACCAGAAGCACTGTTGCCGGGCTCGAACATCCTGCCTTTCAAGAGGCGCTTCCGCAGCAGCAACAATACTGCACCGGCCCACTCTCGCGTGGTCGGAAGCGTCCCAAACCGGAGCTCTGCGCGCTAACGAGTAGCAAGTGCAAGCCCCACTGAAGGTATACGTACGGTATTTGCTCCTAAACTTTCTGGTTATCCTCTCTGTGCACGGTTCTGACAGAGCGTGGTCAAAGC
Source organism: Dermacentor silvarum (assembly GCF_013339745.2). Taxonomy (NCBI): domain Eukaryota; kingdom Metazoa; phylum Arthropoda; class Arachnida; order Ixodida; family Ixodidae; genus Dermacentor; species Dermacentor silvarum. The sequence goes on from NC_051156.1 coordinate 143,438,315, forward strand.
CGGGCGAGAGAGCGAGAGACGCACTAATGAGGGGCTCCGGCCCTGGCCAACATGGAGCATCCAACCGGGCCCCGTTCGCGCGACTAAGGCTCTCTCGTGCGTCTAAAACCCGGGCTGTCGCAAACTAACCAAACGTACGCCGTGTTAGCGCCCAACGCCCAACTAGGCTTCGCCGCTTCGACACTATACTCGTCGCAGAGCGAGGAAAGAGCAATAATGTCCACGAACGTAGGCGACTACGGACCCGTATAAAGTGGCGCTTCGTTTTATCTCGATGGGACTGTGCGGTAGCTACACGCTGAGCAATGTATACGCGTCCAAGCGACCCACTGAGGCCATCAGGTGGAAAATGACAAGCTTCCCGCGTTTTTTCCTGCGAGGACGGTGCAAAAGCACGAAGTCAAGGTTGGCGTTGCGCGAAGATGTTCACCAAGCAGCTTCGATAGTTTCAAAAGATTGTCTGTCCCATGTTTGAGTTGTTTTTGCCTCTCTACTGCACCTAGCTGATTGATCTGAACTGTTGTGTGTGTCGCTCCCTCGTATCCTATTTCTACATGCAGGGTAGCCACGTAGACAGAGTCTATAGTCAACCTCTCTGCCTTCTATTCCTCTCTCTCTTTTAACGAGTTGAGCGCTGAGGACAGGCTAGGATGACAAAGAACCCATTCAAGAATGACAGGTTCATTAACTGGTGTGATGGAGAAAACTATTGGGGGGTGTCGTGGTAAGATTTTAAGCGACTCCTCTTTCTTTTATGGCGTCTCAGCTCAGACAAGGTAGAGTTCTCTTGACTTAGACAGGGCTTTATATATATATATATATATATATATATATATATATATATCTTAGGGTAATATACATATATACATGCATATATAGATGTATTATTTTTAGCCTAAGAGAACATGCGTGCAGTTTATAAAACGAGCTTAATTTTCAACAGTCCGCCACAGCACAAGTATTACGCGTTAAAATGAAACAGCATCAATGTTAGCATAGCACCGTCATTGGCCTTAATTCGAAATTAATGCATCAGTGACTAGAAAACCGCTGCATAATGTCATTTGGTTTGGAATTATGACATTTAAAAATAATAAAGTGTATATATAACATAAAGTGGATAGGCCATCTACGGCTTGTGAAATAGAAGCAAAATCATTACAAACGCACATGCGTTTGGCGTGCTGAGTATTCTTCTAGGCCTAATCAAACGCTCTTGTTTTGTTGGTCGTGACTGCGAGCTGTTCACGAAACTGAAGCTGCGATCACCGCTCCATGGTTTAGAAGGTGTGTTGATGAACACCCGAGTTACATTCACGAGTTATACCACTCGTGAATGTTCTATATATACGGCTTGACGCGAAAAATATCATTCTATATTATCCACCAAACTTACTGAGGAGAATTTCAGACATGAGTTATTCAGTGCGCTCTAATGTTTCAAATATGCCACGATAGCTTTTGAATGAAGAGTTTATTGCTCCAAGGAAAACATTGTAATGAAAACCTAAGGGCGTCTGATTCAGCAATAAAGATGCTTCAGAAAAGATGTCTACAGCTAGTCATCGAGAAAGTAGCACGAATTCTCCGGGATTCCCGGTGCTGTAGCCCTTGTGAGGGAGGAATAAACGACCGCTAATCGAAGGTGATCTCCAGCATTCTCCATGTAAATCCCCATGCTTTCAAAGAAGCTAAGCGACATCCATATATGTTCCGCAGTGGGAGCCCTGAAAACGGTAGTACGCATTCGGTGATCGAATAGCGTAAGTGGGCAGGAGGGATGGAGTGTAATGGAACCGTGTCACCTATCTACTCGCTTGGAAGGTGGAGAGTTGCGTACATGCGCTACTCTCGATGGAGGAGACACGACTGGCAGCACAGCAAACAAGGATTTAATAGGTACACGGACGGTAAAAGCACGCGGCACACTAAACTAAAATTATAATTCAACAAAAGTCTTCACTCGAACTCAAACAACAAACTCAGATTAACTACAAACTACATAAACAGAACTATCTCAGTTTCGGAGCCTAGCTCCACCTTAAAGTCTCTCAGTCAGTCCTAACGCTGTCTCGTCAGAGTCTGGCCACCCTGGATTCGGCCTAACTGCGTCGCAATCAGGGAAGTGCGGATTCTTACGTCGGTTTGAAGTTCTTGTAGCGTCCACGTCGACCTCGTTCGAAGCGTTGCGGGAGCCATAGTTGCCGACGCCTCGCGGTTCCTTCGACCTGGCCGAGAACGTGGTTGGTGCCCCGGTAGCCGCCGATGGCGTGTCACTCGCCGCGTTAGGCCTCGCGAAGCGTTCTTCGCCTTACGTCGTTCGGCATGGCGACCAGGTAGCACGGTGATTATCAGTTGAACGGGTTTGGCCGAGGAAGAGGGATTCTCGAGAAGAAGACCGGAACCACCGTGAGCAGCAGCAGCCGGTCCCAGGAGCTTGGTCCGGACGTCTCCGAGGACTAACGTAACGCCTGGGCCTTGCTAGCGTCACGACTTCGTGGCCGGGTCCACCGCTCTCCCGTCGTCAGAGCATGGCTGACGAGACGACCTTCCAGCTCAAGAGCCACGTCGATAATACTGCTTCGATGCTTCGGCCTCGCGGATTACGCCTCGGTTCGCGTGCCTCGAGCGCTCGCGCCGTTCGGAACACTCCACGAACTTCTTCGTCCTCTTCTCTCGCCACGGACGACCTCTTACATCTGACAAACCGGATATCAGACAAGCTGGCAGGCGTATCGGTAAATGAAACTATCTTTGTCCACACGGTATAAATGTCAGCCACGTGCATTTTCATCTTACCAACACCCCTGTTTTCTCCGGCGGGTCTTCCCTGTCCGTCCCCTCTACTTAATAGAAGTGCTTGACATTACGTTTCATTGCCGTTTTAATACCCGCTCATCCGCATGCAGAGGGCATTAGGAGCTATGGCATTAGGCACCAAATTATGCCATTTTCTGTGCCGCAGTGACGCATGTTTAGGAGAACACGTCCAGCGAGTCAGTGGTTCGGGCCAATAAGAAGCTCTGTTAACGATTGCGTCACTCGGCTATTGCACGCCGCACCCTTCCGCGTGTCTTCAGCGAGCTCTGCCAGCTTTGTGGGTTTGGGGAGGAAAAGCGCGCACTTATACGATGGACATGCGGTGTTTACCGACAAGGTAAACCCCACCGAGAACATCATACTGGCGTGTTTGCTTTAGGGACGGCTCTTATAGATGCATTACGCGATACATATATACCTTGAACGCCGGAGAGAAACTGTGCGCTGTGGGATGAAGGTTGTTAGAGCTCTTAATCTCTTGTTTTTCGTGAGACTAAAGCACCTGGCACGAGCTGACGGTGAGCGGCACGTTAGGGCCCCGACTTGTACAATGGAATGCGATTGGACAAATGTTTAGTGACTATGTAACTATCCTGAGGCTCTTGTTCTTGTCAAAATGTGCAGGGTGCCTAAATATAACAACGCCCTCTTCTATTCAGATATAACCATAATACACCTCTGCCCATGGTCATTTTTATGACATTAGAAAGTACAGCTCATCAGTGTACGGTACGCAATATTGCATCGATCCGCATTACTCCTGTTGTATTGGTAAATCCATCGGATAGGATGCCTATCGTGTATATCTAATAAAAATGTAATATACTGCGTACTACCATATTAAATTTAAGCTGCAATGACCACTTGAATACCGAAGAGGTAGTTCCTCTTAAGAGTTGGCGACCGTGAGCAATGGTATAGGACTATATCGGGCGACAACCTTTGGATTACGATGCGATTGACGACGTCAGGGGAGCGGTGGCCTTCTACAACATAAACGCTTGCACAAGCGATACAAAGCAATGGGTAGAGAAACTGACATCATTTTTCTTTCTTGCCGCCATTGCTTAGTTTTAAATCACATGGTGGGGTATGTACTCCTCATTAATGACGTGGTCACCTAGGTGCCGTTCCCTAATGATGCGCAATTCCTTTTAAGATTGCGTGGGTTGTGATAGTGCCTTTCTTTTAACTAACATTAAGGACATTTCAGGCAAGCAGACGCGAACCCTACAGTATTGTTCGGAATGCCCATTGAATGTCCTAAAACTCAGACATTCTGAATATGTGTACCGGCGATCTAAACCAGCCATACAAATTGGTTCTCTTACTATGCGCTTGTGAGTTCAATGAATACGAAAAATGCAAAGGAACACCGAATGCAATGGTGCGAGATCAAAAAACAGACCGCCCGACGTTGGCATTTTGCGCCAACTGAAATTTTTACATCGCCGTGGCCTTTCACAGCAAAAAGAAGTGCAGGACAATGTTTTCAACCACTCATTTTTCACGCTAAGCATTTAAAAAGTTGAACGTACGTAAAGTACACAAGTGTCAAAAAGCGAAGGTTTTCTTTAATTTTTCAGCTATTATTAATATTCGTTTATTCATTTGTGCCACTGCATGTTTATGTTCCCTGCAGGACGAAGGCATTTCCCAGCGACCTCTAATCACAGCTGTCTTGCGCCAGCTGGCCTCATCTTAAGCCGGCGGCAGATTTCCTTATTTAATTACACCACCTTGTTCTCTGCCACATATGAAAACCAGATAAAGGCAGGTATGAACAGTTAATGCCTACTTTCGACTAATGTGCGAAGTAATATAACCGCGAAAGCCAACGGCACTCAGCGGAACGGCCAATTGTGATCTTTGCCTTTCAGTTGGATATAGGCAGATAAAAGTTCAACAATATGAAAGCCAAGAGAGGTCGGCCGGGGCCCTCTGGGGCCCATTCGTTTAGACATCTCTACTCTGCGCTGGGTAAAGCGGAAGAGGGACAAGATGGGTGACAAATACTTCTCAGTGACGTTTTATGTTCTTTATCATTCATAAAATCATGCTGTTACAGATCATCAGACGGACGCCCCGACAGAAATTTGCCTTCGATTAGGGCCTCAGGCCTTGAATATGCTAAATTCACTCGGTAGACCAGGTAGGCCGGTCCATGATTGCAGAGATTCTTTCAGTGATATTTTTTTAATAAACGATGTAAAATTAACAGGCCATTTAGATTCGTCATACAGAAATTACAAGAGCTGACTGATTCACAGAGCAACAGCATAGGACATATTTGGAAAACAGGTACCTATTGGACTGCGTATGCACCCAGTCAGCTAGAGCGAAATTTATGACGACCTCCGTTCATCGCTTTGGTACGTTCTAGCGTGATATCCTATATATGACCTATATATGACCTGATCTCATATATATATATATATATATATATATATATATATATATATATATATATATATATATATATGCTAGAGCCCCGCCGGGACTTTCCTGGCGTTGGCTGTGGCCTGGGTGTGTGTGCTGCTGCTGCTGCTGTCTGACCTCGCACGAAGGACAGCCCTACTGCGTTAGCTACCCTTCACATGTTCGGCGGAAAAATATTTCTGCGAGTTACGCGCATACATTTACATCTAGTTACGTTAAGTTGCATTAACCATACGTCACACCAGTTAGATGCAGCGTTAATATGGTCTTGTAGGAATTTGTTATCATAATTGTTTGAGATTTCACGGAGGATAACACAGTCGCCTGCGAAAAGGTAAATGTTAGCAGAAACATCATTGGGTAAATCGTTAATGTAAATTAAGAAAAGAAGAAGGCCTAGCACTGATCCTTGGGGCACACCAGAGTCTACCGGGCTAAATGACGACATATGGTTATTTGACGCAACCTATACTATAACCGATTAAGGAAAAATGTTCGAGCCATGCAAACAGGTTAGGATCAAGACTAAGTTTGCTAAGTTTAAATAGAAGCAGTTTGTGACACACATTGTCGAAGGCCTTGGCGAAGTCAAAGAAAACAGAGTCTGCGAATGAACATTTGTCAAGAATAAGATGAAGGCTGTGAGTAAAAGATAACAAGTTGAGTTTCGCAGAACAAGCTTTTTTCGGAAACCATGTTGTGCTTTAGTGAAAAGTGAATTATTGTCTAAGTGCTTTGCTAAATGTGAGTACAATATATGCTCAATATCTTACATGGAATGCTGGTGGGAGAAATGGGGCGGTAGTTGAGGGGTGAATTTTTGCTGCCGGACTTGTAAAGTGGATACCACCTTCCCGACCTTCCAATCTGCAGGGAGCTGATGGGTGTCTAAAGATTGCTGACAAATTTTGAAAGTAGAACATACGCATAAACAACAGTATTTTCAGAAATTTTGCGTTAATCGAAAGCAGCAGCAGAACGATATGGCCACTTCAGACCTTCAATTACATTTTCGACCCCAGAGGTTAAATGATTTTAAAATCCATAGCTGGGTAATTACAGCACTCGAAAGTTGGAAGCACAGGATCAGTACATCCGACAAAGTTGTTACAGAATACAGAATTAAGTACATGGGGACATACATCTTCGGGTACCAGTGAACCACTGGAAGCGATCAGAGTGACCGAATTATCTTTGGAGGAGTTAATAACACGCCAAAACTTTTCAGGGTCATTCGCAAGCATTGTGAGAAATGTGTGTACGTGGGATGCCTTTTTGGAGAGTTTTGTAGCCTCTATGTAGGTATGGTTTGCCTCCTTATAAGCATCCCATTTCGAAGCCAGCGCACTTTTATGCGCAATTCGATACAGTCATTTTTTCCGGTTGGAAAGCCTTTTGAACTGGGAGTTGAACCAGGGCTTCGTAATATTGCGTGATATTACACTTGACGGAATAAACTTATCGGTGAGCTCATATATTTTATTTGTGAAAACGATCCAGTTCTCGTCAACAGTAAGATCATCAAATTGGCTTAAGAAAGGATCAAGAAAGTTAGCTAGCTCAATATTAACATCATCAAAATTTGCCCTGACACAGTGGTAAATTGCTTTTTTTTCCAGCAACTGGTTTTAGCACAGGAGACAATATCTTGCTAACAGCTCGCGCAATTCAGGACGCAACTGGCACGCTGTGACGTAAAAAAAGTAAATTGCATTCTAAAGTAATCTGGACGCATGTGGTACGAGACCGATGTCATGCTGAACTAATAAAAGCTAAAGCCCGACATTATAGTACGCAAATCAAAGTAAACAAATAAAATACTCAATTTCGTGCGGGATAACTACGCAGCAGTATATTAAAAAGTGAGTGAGTGAGTGAGTGAGTGAGTGAGTGAGTGAGTGAGTGAGTGAGTGAGTGAGTGAGAGTGAGTGAGTGAGTGAGTGAGTGAGTGAGTGAGTGAGTGAGTGAGTGAGTGAGTGAGTGAGTGAGTTAGTGAGTGAGTGAGTGAGTGAGTGAGTGAGTGAGTGAGTGAGTGAGAACTCAACGGCTGCTCAATTAACACGCTATACAGCGTACCCATAGGTAAGCCGCCGCACCCGGAAGCTGCTCTTCGATTCGCAAAGCAGCTTCCTCGAAGAGTACGAAAAACAGCTCTTATTATAATTGTATCGCGCTAATTCAGGCTCAGCCAGACGGGCTCATGGCAACGATCGGGTGTGAGCATGCCGGCTCGCTGCCACTGCTGCGGCTTGCGTTTATTTACCCGCGTACCGAGGACATCGCGGTTCGCTGCAGCTTACTCAGACGCGCAGGCAGGCGGCCTCTTTCCGACCATCTGCCCGGTAGTGCCTTGAGCAAAAGTTTGTTTTCCCTGCGCAGCCTGGAGTCGGAAGATGTATGTGTACACAAAAGGGGCAGGCGATGACGCCTTCGCGAAAGACTGCGCGAAACGCAGAACACGAGCGCGCGCACTTATTATTTTTGCGCGCGTCACTTTGTTATAACTGCAGTTATTTTTCTTTTTGGCTCGTTGACGGAAATGTTGACCTCAGCATCATAAACGACGCTGCTCCCTGCGCAGTAGTGGATCAGTTTGCGTACATAGCTTTCAAGCTAAGCCAAAGCTAACATCATCAGTCGCGGAATCACCGCGCGTGCAAGACCTTGAGCAACCAAGAACGCAAGGAATCGGTATTGCAAAAGCCAGTTTTTTTTTTTCAGCGCCGTAATGATTCTTTGCATCTGAGTCTCGAGTTACGTCTTGTGCTGTTTAATAATTATAGTACTTCCTAACCACATTGGGGTAGACCATATAAGTGGGTTCATTGAGTCATTGCAAATAATTCGTGGTGCCACTTCTATCTCCTAGCAGTTTCATAATAGTTTTCGCCAGAGACTCGAAGCCAAATTGCACAGCCTTTCCATTTGTAACGTCTGCGACGTTGTAAGGTGTCCTCCACGAATAATATTGCGGCAGGTCCAACGCGACTTGCTGGAATCTACTTACAACGAAGCTTTGTTTAAATGCATAAAAAGCGCTGAAACCTGTGTTAGTTTCAGTGTTATTGCGATGTCAGTGCAAAATCACACCGAAGGCCCTCACCCAAAAGCGAAACTGCCTCATGTATACCTTACAAGTTGTCAAAACGTAGACCCTTTGCTATTGACTATTTTATATTGGATTCATTAGCGCCGCCACCTTGGGCTGTTTCACAAATGATTTCTGAGTTTTATGAGAAGTGAAGTCACGTAACATGGTCATGAGACGCTGAACGCATTTATACAATTATTTTCATGCTGGCAAATAAACTATAGTAGCGTACATTTCGTTGTCAAAGATAGAAAACAGCAGCGTTAACAGCCCAAGATGGCGGCACCTAAACGCTTCCGTAAAATAGTCTATAGACTGCTCGGGTAGGCGCGCGCATGTGCTTTCACACAGCCGTGCTATACGAAATGCGACACACGCGGCGATAATCTCAACGAGATAGTTAGTGTTGGCACGACGGATGTATATGTGCGATTTGCGACCTTTTAGGTTCGGTTAGGTTAGTGTAGGTTAGGTTAGGTTAGGGCTGCTGTGCTGGCGCACCAAGGTTCGATCCAAGCGTCACATTCGTATTTCAGTTCGCTCTTTTCTCTTCATTTTTTTCTTCTTTTTTTGATAGGAGCTATTCGGCAGGAAAGCAGTAGTACCCAGTAGCCGCAAAGTTTGGCTTTAATACGCTTGCTATCGCGCTTGCCTGCTGCGGTTGTACATAGGAAACGCATTGGCGTATGAATTGCTTAGTGGAAACGAACCATATAGCTTCAGTCGAGCGCTGTGGGAGTGGCAAGCGAAATATTTTACGGTCGTAAAGTTTCACTGAATTCGCGACTTACAGGTTCTTTCGGAAACAGGCTCGTTACGAATATGTTTGTGACAGTTAAAGCTTCTCCCATTCACAGGAGACAAAGCGGTGATAAATAGACAACTGGCCATGAGTTTTACTACACTTTCACCTTCAGCGAGAATGCCGACTTGACAAATAAAAAAAAATAAGAGATAGTGTACCAGTGTAAGCGTTCGTTGTTTCAGTGATAGTTCAAGAAGGCATTTCCTGGCCCGTCTCTCTCTGTAATGTGGGTGGTATTGCGAGAATGCCGCGCTCTTTCACGCTGTACTCTTCAACAGCTACAACTATTTTGTGATTCGATTAGGTTACGTGAATGGCTTTCGCTTCGGCGTCGGGTGCTTCGGCAGCGTTAGCTAGCTTGAATAAGTTTTCAATGTCCCTACAGTATTACAGTAGCGAGATTGAGAGTAAATAAAAAGCAGGAACAAGAAAAAGAGAACACACAGAATGTGTGATAAAAAGAGACAGAAAAAGAAAACGGCGAGAAAATCGAAAATCAGATGTGAAAGTGATAGTGACTATTGAAAGCATGAAATACAGATTTGATAAGACTATGAGTAAAAGGGGAATCTCTTAGGGAATCTCGTTATCTCTTAGATGGCGCATAATATTTCGACATTGCAAGTGTATCCGAGCTTCACTAATGATGACCTTCGAGATCATGGCGAGCCACGCTGTATTCCCGCGCAGCTGGATCTTGGAGGCCATGCTGACGCAACCGAATGCTACCGCAACCTTAAGTTACGTCGCCTTATTAAACCTTATTTCCCGTGCGGCAGTGCAACCGCGTTCACCAAGTATGCTGCAAGTTCAGATTCATCCTTGGTTTTTACATTACAGGTGCCAGCCATGTTTCCTTACACTACCTTCCTCAGCGCGGCCTTCCACGTGAGATGTAATTCGGCAACGGAGAAACTACGTCAAGTGCGGAGCGCTAAGATATGGGAGCAGAAAAAAAGAAGCAGTACAGAACGGCTAATGAGGCGCACAAAAGCCGCCATGAATAAGGCATTAACCGCCTGCACCGATTTCCATAGCAGAAGCTACGCCGAATCGCGTTCCGTTCACAGCGATACCCAGTTTGGCCCGACTCTTAGCAGAAGTTACGGTGTGTTCCGGAGCTCGCACTTTCCTTAATGCCTTGCATGTCTGCTGAAGTGTACTCAACCGTGCACCCCTGACATCTCTTCGTCCTTGTATATATAAATGAACAAAAAATTGCTCATGGCAACAACGACATTTGCGAATAGGCAAAACCCACTGAAGCAAGAGAAATGCAAGAGCTCCCACCGTATCAGTCGTGCAGCAAAGCAGGTTACCCTGTGTTCTTTTCGAAATAGTGATTGCGATCGCGAGGTATCTTACGCATTCTCCATCAAGAAAAAGACGACTCTTTTGACCAGCTAACAGCATTAGGGTTTCAGGACGTAGCCAGTCTAGCGTTATTCGGTTTGACGTGTGTTTAGTTTCGGTTTAACGTTATTCGGTTTAACCCTATCATTTCCTCCTCACCAGAATGAGTAAATAATTGATTGCGTAAAGTCAGCGGAAAGTCAATTTACGAGCAAGCACTTCTCGTATTTGTAATCCCTCTACCCACGTTGGGAGCAACAAGACGGTATTTCACAACTCGCTTGAACATTCACATTGTTTTGTTATCCTCTCTCTAAGCCTATAGTGTTGCCCCTTTCTTTATTCAACATTGCGCTCTATTCACTTAGTGAAAATTAGTGAAATGAGTTCACATAGGGCGCCACATCGTGACAGCGAGTGCGCGCCAACCTTGCTATTCAAAGCATACAAAGCGACACGCACTGTTGTTTGGTGAGGTACTGCACACAGTTTTGTTATATATATATATATATATATATATATATATATATTATATATAAACTGTTGCCTGGTCGTTCCCGCGTTAACGTCTGCCAGGCAACTAATGCCAGGTGTCATGTTTTCTGGACTGAATGATTTCAATGTGTCAATCATTAGACGTCGTGTTTTGGACAGCACTCAGACAGAGAGAGCCAGAGAGCCCTCAAGAACCTCATTATTGTGCAGTGAATGCTCAACATTTGAGTAAACAAGCTCGGAGGTACCTCAGGAACATAACTCATGGTGTTTATCAACCGTTCTTGCCTCTCGTTAAGGTCCCACGCGATCAGACTCAGCAATATTTAAGGGACTGCTTTAGTTGTAAGTGCCTCTGCGGAGGAAAGTATCTTCTTAACAGGGGAGAGAGAGAAAAAGAAAACGTGTCACCCAGTAACAACGGTATGTCTACCCATACGTAAATAACGCCTGACAACCGTGACTGTCAATTCGTTTACTGGTTAACGGACACGCTATAACGTAAAATGGTGCCTCTCGAAAGAACATCGCCGCGAGTTTTATGCCCATCGGAAGACGGGTTTTGAAAGCAGCCCATTCAAGGTGCTTCCCTCAACAGCGACGGGCAGCGCTTGCAGCAGTACTTTTCCCTCACAATTTACTTAGACAGTCTACAGAAAACATGTAAACGTAATTGTACGAAGTCTACGTACAGGCTGTCTATACGGACGGCCTATTGAATCATAGCATTAGTTCTTGTTTAACTAAATTCGATGCACTTACTGCAGAAGACCCATCAGAATGTCTATGGACTATAAAAGACTCAAGTGAAGACTTGGTAACAACTTTGATCTACAAAAACACCATAAATTCATATAACAAAATGAACAATTCACCTCTTAAGAATGTAAAACAGTCTACAGGGAATTTATGGTCGACCACTAGACTGTTTAACTTCATGCGCAAGGTAAGAGAACGTCAGTGTTTACCATGAGATCCGGTGCACTAAACTCCAAATTTACAAAGCAGAGAAGGCCCCGTGAAAGCCGAATCAGCGAAACTACGGCACAGCCTGCCGGGATCTGCCCGACGTGACCTTAAATCACAACGGTCCACTGAAAACAGCAGCAATAACAAACCAAAACAAAAAAGAAAGAAAGAAAGAAAGGAAGAAATAAAAGAAAAGGCACCGGAACACTACTGACTGACAATTTACGGGATTATAGCCAAAGCGGAGAGGTTGGCAATCTAATCTGCCGGCTGCTCAACTTGGCCCTCTCATCTCCGCTGCGCGCCGAGAGAAGGAGGCCCACCACGCTACACTTCACCTTCTAAACTTCATGCAGTGCAGCCAAGGCTATGAGTCGCGTGAGCAGCCAGAAAAAGAAACAAAACCGGGAGCAACGCTCCTCAATTGTCTGCCCCTGATCCCCTTCCCCACAAGGCGCAGACTGAAAGGCATATTCACGGAAGGATTAGTGAGGCGCAACGGGCGAGCCGTTTTGTTTTCTCGAGAACTAGCCGCCGCGGCTACCGTTACTGATTCGCTGAGGCGAGCCCGAGCCTATAGCCTTCGTTCCACTGTACGCAGTTCGTGAGACGGAGTGGCCAACCTTTGCAATATCGCCCCCTCGTTCGCTTCCCGTCACAGTGTATACTTGTCCGTGCATGTAGGTCGTACCGAGTTTCATTAGGCGCGGGTCGATACGTAGAACGCGGCAAGAGTTTTTTAGGCTGCCCGACCTTGTGACCTTATCACTAGCGTGCCTTACGACAAGCCGCTTGCGGTCGTTATTACTAACAGTTGCCCCACTCCGGCTGGGAAATTGCTGTTCTAAATCGAATCGTTGATTAAACCGGTGCCTTAAAATCATTGCCACCACTTCCACCACTTGCAAAAATAAAAGTCATTCGCCGGCTTCAGTTCCGCCCTAATTATTTCTACGCGGTTTCAAGTACATTAGCTTTCAGGTTTTTTTATTGTGATAGCAATTAGCGGATTAGCGGAAACTCAAAGCGGATTTCTGACGTCTTCGTCGCCATCCCCGCGAGCTTCCGTATGGAGTCCAACGGCGATGAAGTCGCCGCGCGCCGTATGTTGTATGGGCGAGTGAAAGCGCGCGAGGGACGCGCGCTTTCACGGGGAGCGAACGCACAGCGGAGAAGAAACGCGACTTCTTCCGTCGCACAAAAGGCCGTGGGGGGACGGGACGGAGAGGGGGGAGGCGACGTTTAACTGCGGCACCAAATGCGCATTTATATAAAAATGTCACAGTTTCGCCCTAAGGGCGAAGCAATGAATGCGATAGCAACACAGCAATGTCATACGAAGTAAGGTAGATAGCGCCAACCTTTCCCTTTCCCTCAAGAACCACTTACCACGAAGTAAGGTGAGCGGCTTTGGTAGCAACAACACGCAGAACTGTTGTCGACGCCATCGGCGTTTTGCCCCCGTTAGCTCAAAATGCGTGCGGCGTTGGTGACTGTTGCTGGAGCCTCTGATATAAATAGGCACTTGGTGCCGCAGCTAAACGTCGCCTCCCTTCCCTCCCCCTCCCCCACGGCCTCTCGCGCGTCCGAAGAAGGCGCGTTTGCTCTACATATATGGTGATTGTAAAGGAGAAAAGAGACGCCTACTTCTGCAGCCCTTAAGCGAGCACGGCGCAGAACGCGCGTTTGTTCTCCGCCGTGCGTTCACTCCCCGTGAAAGACGCGCCCCTCGCGCCCTTTCACTCGCACATACAGCGTTCGGCGCGCGGCGACGATTTCATCTCCAAATGACGTCATACGGAACCTCACGGCGACGCCGACGGCGACGGCGACGCCGACGGCAGAAATCTGCTTTTGAGTGTCCATATAATTGCTATCGCAATAAAACGTTGCGAGGCGAGAAGGCGGTAAAGACTTCCTGCGCAGCTCGACGAGTGCCCCGTTCCGATCTCGTCGAAAACCTCCGAGCCGCCCCCAGAGGCACCGACAACAGTCACAAAAGCCGCGCGCGTTCGGTGCGAACGCGGGCAAAACGCCGACGGCGTCGACGACAGTTCTGCGCGTTGCTGGTGCTGCTGCATGTCCAAGTTTATACAGCTGATAAAACTACTATCCCTACTCCGTATAGCTCTCTACTAATTTGCTATCGCAATTGATGCTGCGCCGTCCGGGTGAAATTGTGACGTTTTTTTTTTTTTTTTATTAAGAAGACCTCACGGGCCTACGAAGAGGCATAGGGTTAGGGGGGCACATGTTACAATACAATAGAATCGGTTAAAATATATCGATGCTACAAAGAATGAAAAATTGGCTCAAAACAAAGAAATTTGCATATTAAAGAAAAATGCAGACAGATCTTAGAAAAAAATAAAAGCATGGCATAGAGTTCGAATGACGCTTGTGGTGTTGCCCAGACTTCCTCGTTTCTACAATTTCCGGCCAGGCAGCCTTCGGAATGAAACATGAACGACCGCGCGATGAAACGTGTAAATGAAGAAATGACAATAAATGCCGGAAAGTGAACACACGGTGCATGTTAGACGATCTGCTGAATATGTCAGCGCTTCGAAGGCGCCCTACGGGTGTGTGTACGAACTCAGAACACATGCGTTCTTCGGGCGCTCGGATCGTGTAGGTAGGTGCTGCGTTTCCGCCGGGTCCCGCGCTCAGAATTTCCAATGAAGATAGCATGCGGTGCGCGTGCAATTGTCATTCCGGGAAAGCGCCTGTATAAAGTCTCTTACGCAACGCGGTACGTGGCAACACTGCTATATGCCTGGTTATAGCTTATGCATATGCATCGACGTCTGATGCCCCGTGTTCCCGGATCACTTCTCTGCGTGATACTGATCGCGATGTGATGCTCGGCATTCTTGGTCGTTATGCGTTATAGCACGTCGCTGTTTTCCCGCAATGCATTCTCCACGGTAGCCGCAACTTCCCGGATGCGATAAGTTCTTCGTGCATGCATAAGTGGTGTCTGCGCCTGTCTACGCGCGGTTTTAACGCGACAGCGTTAACGGCCCGTTGTCGCACGAAATCCGGTGTCGGTGTCCGGCGCCGTAGTCGGCGTTAGCATCCTGTAAGCGAGATACATTCTATACGCCACTAAAGTACTTATTCTGCCACTAAAGTTGCTCACACTTTGTCATACATTCTTTACAAAGTTATTCCTCGAAATTTTGGCAATGACAGCCAGCAAACAAATGCCACGAAACAAAACACCGACAGTGCATGCCTTTTGCGTTGAATCTTCTCAGACTGAAATATTAAAAGTGCGAAACAATAACAGAAGATCGGATAGCTCGCCTACGCGCACAGCGCTCGTGGCCAGCGTTTCGCGGTAAACACTAGCGGTTACATAAGCTGCACTTGCCGGGAAGCGTGAGAAGCAGGTATGAATCTTTGGATGCTATCGCCTTCCACTCCAAATTTTCCGTCTGGTGAGGCGATTTTGTGTGTGTTTTTTTTTCAAGATCCGTTCGTGACCGTTTCAAGTGAAGTTTGTATACGCTAGCCCGCGCCGTCGATGTAAGGTTAAAAAAAAAAAGCCCTCTGACCTCAGAGCTGCACAGGTGGCACGCGTTCGTGCTCAGCACACGCGGTTATCCCTCAGCGCAAAATACGCCTTTTTGTATCGGAAGTGTCTTGAATGTTATCGATGGTTCTATCTGTTATCCATATATATATATATATATATATATATATATATATATATATATATATGTTGGCACGAAGCCTCGTCTAATCAAATGCTGGTCGCGACGGGATTAACGCGACAGCAATGATCTTATGCGAGCACCTTCGATTACACTGGAAAATTAATTAAGCCACGTATCAATTACCCGACGCGTCCGATCCGCAGATCAAATTTCGACAATCACCGACTGTGCTCGGCGCTACCCTTGTTCTTCGAATGTCACTTGCTTTTGCGGGCACAGGTTCGCCCATTAAAAAAGTTAGTTTCGCGAATCAAAGTTTTGCTACGCTCTGTTCTTCACCGTCACTGCAAGGTGACAATACATCATCAGTGTCTCTGGCAGCGCGACCAGCCTAGAATGCGAGCTTGGAGCCCCATGGCACCGTATCTGGAGATCCACTTTAGCAATTATACGCGCGACGAGCATCAGACCGATCCGGGGACAAAATCTGATAAGCGATTCACTGCGCAGTCGTGGAACGGAGTTTATCGATAAAGTGGCGAGGGCAGCAACGCAATAAATATGAACACAGAATAAATGAGAGCATACGACACGCCTGAGACGGGCGGTGTCTCTCTACGCATGAAAAAAGTGTAAGGATTATCGAGGCGCAACAAACCTGCGTAGGCGCTGCCAAGGTTTTAAAATTGGCTAAATACGGCTATCAACCAATTGACTTGACGAAAATCACGAGCCATGGCACTCTGTGAAGGTGGATGACATAGCGTAAACTGAAACGTTGCTCAGCGCTCTGTTCGTGTCGCTCTTGCGTGTCCCTGTCTATTTTGAACTGTTTTTTTTTTTTCAGTGAATCATCAACACGCCCAAGCTTCCACGCTAAGCTGCTCTAGATCGCACGTTGCTATAGGAAGAAAGTAGAGAGAATTGTACGCATCTTATGGTAGTTTGATTAACCGGTTCACGAATTCACATAGATTGCAGCATGTGCGTCGTAATTGCGTAATTTCTTCAACATTTTCTATGGCTGTTGCTATGGGAACGGTTAGAATTCCCGTTTGAGCCATATACTCCATCTCTTTCCGATCATTACAGGCGAAGTCGAAAGCCTGATTGACACGTGCGCTTCGGCCGTACTTACGTATTACGCTTCAAAATGTAAAGGTCCGACTTTTGTCGGAGACATAAGCCAAAGATCATGCAGCGGGAACCGCTTACTTTAAACTAGGAGTCTTTATTGCAAACGAGAAACAAATACGAGTTGTCGAGACATGTGTGTAACGATACCCAGATGAAATTCAGCGCTTGTCCTTATCGCTCTTCGGTTTACGTTTTCTTCCTAGCCGCACTGTTGCATACTGAATCTTGCACAACCAACTTCCATAATACGTCACATAATACGATAACGCTCCTCAATCATCTCTATAGGCTCGTATGAGTAACTGTCCAAGTAACCCAAGTGAACTGTAGCATGGGTAAAAAGTGGCGCAAGCCAAGCGATGCCGATTCTATCGACAGAATGCACGGTCGAGACCTGGAGGCGTCGGTTAGAAAAACTCGCAGGTGTGGATCTCGTAAGTGTAACGAAGGTTTTCTTGCGTGTTTGTCTACTATGTCTCACTTTTTTTTTTTCGTTTCCTACTCAGCAGGCAGCAGTTATGGAAGCTACGAAAGTAGTACGGTATAATAAATGTGTCCCTCCGTGCGTTTCGTTTTGAAATGGTTTAGGGCTGCAACGTCTTCAACGTCGCAACTTCTTGCTCCATTGCTGCGACAAGCTATAGGCAATTTACGTATAGCGTCAATCAGGTAACGTCATTTGTATGCTTAGTTCTTTTCTTTTTCTTTTTTCATTGTATATGTGACGCAGTATTTTCGGATCGCGGACAGTGCCGTGATGAAAGGTGCTCGAGCAGCATTGTTATGGAAATGGGCTACCTCACGCGCTGTGCTGTGAAACGGTTTATACTATATGTTACCCCTCAACTTTGTCTCTCTTTTTTTTAAATCTTTGGCAGTGGAAAATACATAACGTACAGGGGTTAATGATACGATGAATCACACAGCGCCTTCGTGTGCTTTTCCCTCTCTTGTGTGGTGCATTTTTTAAATTCTTACCCACACAGACAAAGAAATGTCGCTACAGTCTCAATATGGTTGTCTGCTATACTCCAAAAGAATAATGAAATTTTCTTTGTGCTGAAACAAGAACTTGTCTCACATTTCTTTATGTGATTTTTCAGCCAGTGCGCTATAGAGAATTTTTTGTTGTTCCTTTTTGTTTAATGGTTGCACCGAGCCCTTGCCTGTTTCTCAATCTTCGCGTGCTAGCTTCCTCAGTCAACCACGAGAAGTGACATTTCTGACAGGGGGCCTCACTTTGAGAGCGTCTACAAAGAAATGACTGTGGCCAGAAATGACAGTGTGAGCAACACAACGTCGACAAAAGAGACAGGGTCTGAATACCCGATCTGGGTTGCACCTACAATATGCACAGTTAAGAAGCTGGTTCGAAGTAAACGCTATCAGGAGTTGAAGAATATCGCTTGAACGAATAAAAAAAATAAAATAAAATAAGAATCACAAAGAGGTATTTCCCTCCCCCTCCTTTTATTTTTATTTCTTTCTGTCAAAACTCATGCGTTCTTGTTGCTGGTGTTTATAAATCACATAAACCGGGTAAAATATGCCACTGAAGAGCATGCAATCCTGCAATCAAAAGTACCTGAACATGAGCGGCAAACACATATACGGAATCAAGAAGATGAAAAAATAAAATCTTGCGCTAAAGAAAAAGACCCAAGGTGCAATAAAAAGCTGGGGGGGGGGGGGGGGAATTGCTTCAGGCGGAGTCCAACATCTTGAGCTTAAGCGTGTACTGTATCCTACTCACAGTAAGCTGAATCTCCGGACGCACAAGAACACGCCCGGAGCATGCCGCGACATTGTTGCAGGCTATAACCTCATTCTGTGACTCTGACTGATGTTGAAGCCAAGTTTCAGGCCTTATGCATTACAGTTGAGAGAGGGACTCATTAATGAAACCTGCTGAAGTTTGCTCGGCCTATCAGTAGCAATGCCAACTTGCCAACCGCACTTTATGCTCAGCTGCCCAGAGTACATTTAGGAAGTGATCACTAGGCTATAGCACCATTCTCTAAAACGATTGCAATGTCAACGCACTATTCCACTTCGGTCAGCGTGAATCATGCTGCCCGCCACATTTCTCTCTTGCATTTACGCTAGCTGCTGCATTTCGTGCATCTACGAACTGCACATACCCCGAAACACAGTTTCGAACAAGCGTTATCACAGCCCCGGTCCGTATCCACATACGTATACAGTCGCCGCACCGCGAACACAAAATTTCGAAGGAGTCGATCGTCTGTTCACAAAAAAAAGCAGAAGTAATTTATTGAGACATCTCGGAAAAGATAAAAAAAGAAGAGGGAGAATAAGCCATATTGCAGAACAGTGGCAAGCCGCGACGCTTATTTTTCTAACCCCTATTTTCCTACCCCAGTGCAGGGTAGCACACCGGATTCCAACATCTGGTTAACCTCCCTGCCTTCCTCACCATCCCTCTCTTTCTAACCATGGAATGTCGGACGTGCGGGCAGCCGTAAAATTATACATCTCACCACAAACGCATAGCGCTCTCTTGAGTCGTCGTTCTCGAATAAACGTGGGTTTCTCCTGGTATTCGAGTACGTATTTTTTTTACGCACTAGCAATACATGACGAGTCAGACTGAATGCATACGTCGGTGTTTTGTGAAAACGAACGCAAGGAAAATAGAATGTCGCGCGACGTAAGCTAAGCCACGTCCTTACACGAACCTCGTGCTCTTTTATTTTGGTTGGACGAAGCAAAATTTCCGCATGTGTGAGTGTTTTTCTTTTTTTTTTTTGGATAAGGATAGCGAATTTATTTTTGAGACATTCGGCCACGTGTTTGATATTAGTAACAGCTTGACTGCCACATTGCAAAAGCTGTATAGTGTACTGATTTGTGAAAGGTATCTGTGCACTTGCGATAGATCACATTATCACAATGACACACCCTTAAGCGTGCTGTTTACGTTAATGGAAACACTAATTACGACAACTGCTACATTCCCACAGCTTGGAATAAAAATTACCAAACATAGAAAGAAAAGACTCTCAGAAGAGCACAGAAAATACGACGAGAGAGAAAGCACACTGAGGTCCATTCTGTGTTTTTTAGGGTATTTATATTATCCCAAGTGCTAAAATGGTGGATATATCTAAGTTCTAACTAACCAAGCTTTCTGCAGTAAGCACTAATTATGGTCATCAAATGACTGGTTTATTATCCACGCGGGTCGCATAAATTAACGCGTGATGCATATATAGGCAGCTGTCCTACGCTCGTATGTCGATCTTTCCTGTTTCCGTGCAATCACTCAATCACGATAATGGCTTTTCGAAACATATACAGAGGTCGGAAGAAGCAGCTGCTTTTCCCGGCATAATTAATTAGGCGGTACAGGAAACACCGTTGCATTGGCAAGGCTACTCCTCAAATGGCGTGAGCAAGACTTGCCTTTCCATGAAATTTGAGGCACTAATAAGCAACGAAGAGCGCTTGATATGTCAAAAGGCAGCACTGCCACACTTCGCCTGACATTTAGGGTCACTTAGGCAATGGGCATTCTTCATACGTGTTTCTGGTATTCATGTAGCTGCGTTCGTTAAGCGCAAAATGTCGCTCGATGATTCCTCAACGTGTGTATATGCATCGCATACCACAAATGAACTTACGGCTGTTGAGGAACTGCCAAGCATACAGGAAGATGACGAGAAACGCTATTGGGACATCAAAGATGGCAGAATTCTGAGAAAGAAATAATAATTTCACCGCCATGGGCACTATACAAAATCCATAAGCTGCGCCCCCCGTCAACACGCTGTGAAGATTTCATCGATTTAAATTTTCTATACGACGCTAGGGCACCATTATGTCTTGTGCGCAGAACGCGGCACCAATAAACTGCGCTTGTAATGAACTCGAACAGTAAAAGAGCCGGTTTGATTTAAGGTTTCTTTTTCTTTCTTCTCTTTTTTTGCATTCCAGCAGTTGCATTGTTTCTCTGTAATTGCCTCGTCAAACGAACGAGCGACCGTAGCCACTAGAATTAAATGAGACCTCGTCGGCCTAGCGAATTGCTTTTAAAACTATTGTGCCCAGTCTGGCAACTGCGTGGCATGCAATAATGGCGCCGGTGTGGAAGGCCTTACGCACGGTGAGTTGGAAAGAAAAAAAAACAAACAAAGAAAAGCCTTTCTTACGATCGCAGCCGCGAGAGTCATAACCATCGAGGTACGGCAGCGCACAATACAGGTCACTCTTAACGTGGTTCAGAATGAAGCGTACGGCGTGGATTTGTTCCTCAACGCAAAGGACGGGCCCACTTTATGAGGGTTCATTGTCGTGTTCAAGATACTTAAAGCAAACTCACGTGTTATCCCTGCAGCTATTCGGCAAAGCGGAAGTAGCTGGAAAATCGCGATGTATCCAACGTGCACCAGCAAAGGCTGAAGACATAGTTTGTGTCCTCACAATGCAATGAGTTTCTGGATGTTAAATGTTTTGCACTGACGATGCTCCGATTTCGATAATATAATCGTGGCGGGGGTACGAAAAGGATTGTCGTTCATTCGGAAATAAACTTAAAGATCTTTTAATCGATAGTTTCAGTACTATCTTTGCTGCCACTGTTCCAGATGCCATATAAAAATCTGTAGCCGTAGCGTTCCGAATCAACTTTCGTTATTTGTTTGAACACAGCACTCTACAAGGCATTCGCCAAATGTCCGCTTTTTGTTCCTTGGTTAAGAATCAAAACGCGGAAAGTGTTCCTGCACACGCAATGTCACTACAAGCACGTGACGCAAGATTGATCATATTGTGGTAGCGGTCCCGTGCGCATATCAAACCAGCCTCTTTAGAATGCCTAGCTCACGGCAGCCACACTATGTAGTGAACGTCTCAAGAATTGCAGCGTTTCAGTCAGCTAGTCATCTTTTTTTCGAGTGTTATTCCACAGCCACTTTACAGGGTGCAAACTCTCGAGAGTCAGTCACACGAAACTCGTTTCCGACTTGTTATAAGCGAGGCGTCGCCTCGCTTTAATACGTTTTGACTGGTAGCACTAACCGATGCACCTTCCCCGAAATTAAGGCATGATTTTCATGCATCATAGCGCTCGTGCGAACCCGTTTAACTGTGAAAAGTGTGAACTTCTCTCTTGCTTCTCCTCTTTCAATCCCCTTTCCCCGTTCCCCAGAGCAGGGTAGCCTACCGGGCTCATCCTGGTTAACCTCTCTGCCTTTGTATTTATGACTTCTCTCTTTCCCTACTTTGCGCAAACAAAAACAATGGAACCATACACGTTCAGAGCGATGGCTGTTTCAGGCGTCGAAGACGGCTGTAACGTTTTGTACAGTTAAAACAGAGTAAGTAGGCCGCACTCAAACTGATCGTTTGCTTAAATAATTTGCATTCATACCATTTGCTCAATCAGGCGGCTTTCCGAAGGCTGGTTTTCTGATGAAGCCCTGTTTAACCTGCAGTTTCTTTAACGAAAGAAGCCAAGTTCAAGCTCTACACATTTCATTGCACGTGCCCAATACGTTTTCATGCATTTTCATTCGCAAATCCTGAACCACGGGTCCCGCAAAACATCCACAACACCGGGGTCGGCTTTAGGCGGGACCAGAAAGCAGGAGGTCTTAATGCTCTGGCGCTACGCAAGACCGTTAAAGGACGCCGCCGCAATTCACACCGACTGCGTCCTTCCACGGACAAGAGGAGGAGGAAAACCTTCGCCACGTTACCTTCACTGAGGCTCCGCGTGTCAAGGCGAGTCTCCGGTGTCGACCAAGACCTCTCGTCGACTGAGCGTCGTATAGAACGAGACAGTCAGTCGACGACCCGGCGCCCTTGCGCGTCCAATGCAAACGCCGCTAACGCTCTCACTGTTGGCAGTATCGGACGTCACTTATAGGAGATTCCGCGCTCTAGCCTCGACGATTCTACACTGTTGACCACTTAAAACGGATGCACGAAACAATGACGACGAGCTCGAGAGATGCACGCACAACACACACACACACGTTGGAGCACCGCAACCTCTAATCACGTCACTCTAACGTTTATCCACCGAAGCCAGCGTGCTTCTGCCTGTGATTCACAATGTACCACAACAACCGCGCGGGCTCGCCCGCTGTTTCGTCAGCTGGTGACTGAGTGTGTCCGCACGCGAAGCCGACGCAAGAATCCTCCTCTGCTTACAGCTGCTGGCCACGTCTCCTCCTCCTCTGTTTTTTTTCTCTCTCTCTTTCTCTCCTTCGCGAAAACGTAAACAGCAATTTTCTTTTCGGTCGTCGGGGCAAGACAGAAACGCTAAGAAATAATCCCAGATTGTTTGCGCGCTCGTCTCTCTCTCTCTTCCTCCACGCCTTGATTCGACCTTCACTCTGTGCAGAGAAGATCGGTAGCCGCTATACTTGACGTCGTCTTTACAACCACGCGCGTTCTTGTAGTGCAGCGCGGCAGAATAAACTGCTGCTGCCCGCACACGGAGTTCGTCAATTGCTCAATGGCGAGCGAATGAAAACAAGTCGCCGCTTTGGCGCTGACCTCTTCGGGAAGAAAGAAGTCGTTCTTTGCGTCAAATAAGCGTCGTCGAAGCACGAAATCGCAGGGTACACACACGCACGTACAGACACGCTGAGGTTTCGACGCGCAGTTTCGCTTCGTCTCGCCGCTGCAGTCGGCGCGTCGATAAAGCAGTATCTTTGTTTACTGTCAGTTGGAGAATAATACCGCAGTGTCGCAGTTTACGAGTCAGTGTTTGGTTAACGACTGCGAAAAAAAAAAAAAACGTCGTTTTTGTCGTCTCGCTTGGCGCCTGCAACGAAGTAAAGCAAGAAGTGACAACCGCCTGGTTGTTCACCGATTCCTCTTGCTTTCCCGCCCAAGTTCACGAAATATACTTTCTGCGATAAATGGCGCATCAGCGTCTCCAGGACTATCGATTTTGAAAAGGTCACAAGAAGAGATACTTCGTATCATTCACGCAATTTTCGGCGTTTAATGTTCTTGCTGCGTTTATTGCACGAGCACGGGGTTTCGGTTCCAAGCAAGTCTGTCCGTAGTTAATCAGGGTGCAGTTGGGGATAAAACGCCACCCTAGCAGGCAATCACTCCACTGTCAATCAAGCCGACTTATCGCCTTGTAGTCGATCCGTGAAAAAAGAATCCAGGACAGAACGTGAGCCGGCAGAACACGTCCTCTTGTCGCCAAAAGCCAACCGCCCTCTCCTAATACCTCGAAGACGACGGACGTCTTAAGAAGCTGTTCCTTTCTACTCTTTCGTCCAGCACACTTCAGCTTGATTGGCACCACGCACGTATATATCGTCGAAGGCGTCGCCGGATCTGTTGCATGATTGCCCTTGTCGGTGGCAGGCTGCGGCTTGAGTGTAGGCCCTGCCTCCAGTTCCGCCTCTCCAAGACGACAGCTCAGGTTTTGCCACTTTCTTTATGTCTTCTTCCTTTATTCTTCTTCCTTTCTTTCCTTCTTTTTCTTTTTCAGTGAATTGCAAAGGAAAAGAAACCTCAAGCTTCGTCTTCAATCAAGCCGAGGGAGATTGTAAGAAAAGAAGCGGTGACGCGCGAGCACTTGCAGAGGTACTAAGCATTACTCAGCACGTTATACAGCTCTGCATGGAATAGAAACATAAACACGGAGGAACGCGGTAATGGATGTTCTCGTTACTGGCCACGACGACAGCGGTAAACAGCAATGTTACAGCCTAGGCGATCGCTTTGCGGTACATACACTGGCTAACCTCCCTGTCTTTCCTTCTATTCTTTCTTTCTCTCTCTCTCTCTCTCTCTTGCAAAAAAAAATGAAATCAAGGAAAACAGGACCAGATCCGTGTACTATAAACTTTCTTATTTTTTGCCTTCTTCTGATGACCAGGAACAGCCATTTCCAGTTGCGCGGCTGACGATCACGCGAGCGAGCGAGCGACCACCACTAAACGACGAACGAGTCTAGACGAACGTATACAAAGGCGTGCACAACCAAAGACGCGCGGCCTGATCACGTTCAGAAGCAGCCGAGTTCGTATCAGCAAGCACCACGTTTTATCCGGGATGCTCGCGCCACGTAGTGCACCAGTTTTCTCACACACCAAAAATCGGAGAAGGGAGAAACTCTCGCTGATTGATCCTGCAGGTTTCCCGGCTCTATAAAAGCCCACGTCAACACCACCGCTCACTTTCGTCCCCAAGCCACGAGACGAACCACAATACACGCTGTTTTCACGCACACACACACACACACAACCACACACGTATGAGAACACGCGAGCACCGGCGGTCGCGACAGACACTAGACGTTGGAGCGAGGAAAATGCACGCGTGAAAGTGAGAGAGCAGATTATAGGCGGGTTCTAGCTTCCGCCAGGCGGTCTTCGTCATGCCTCCTTCTCGAGGGTGCCGCAGGAAACGTCTTTTTTTCTCGTCTCCTGCCGTCGAAGGAGGCAATGAGATAAACGCCGGCCGGCGTTTAGGCTTCCCGTCGTCGGCTGGCGTGCCGGCGAGCGAGAAAGCGGCGGCCGGCCCCGGTGCGTCAGGGGTTGGCCACGCGCACTGGCCAGACGGGTTTCCTCTCCTTCCTTCTCGCCTTTTCTCGTACTTTCTCTCTTCCTAATTTATTTCCATCTTTCTCGTTCCGGCAGACCTGTGAGAGGAACAAACAAGCCGGCCAGCCGCCTTCTCAAGCGCGGATGCTCGCCGTTGCCCCGTTATAGGAACTACATGTGCATATAGGCTTCTCTCCGCGCATGCGTCTGTACGTATACGTGTTTATGTGTGCACACGTTGAACCAGCTGCTCCCAGTCCACGGGCTAGCTCCGTTGCCGAAATCGGAAGCACGTCCGCGGCGTCGTCGGTGCGGCTTTGTTTATTTGGGGATGCGGAAAGGCCCTTTTCGGATCGACTGCCGCCTTTTGCTTTCTCTTCTTCGTGTTGTTCAGTCCGAACGTTCGCTGGCGGAAAGTTTTGCCGGTGCATCAAAGGGGACGGGGAAGGGGGGATGGGGGGCAGCCTCCAGCACCCATCCTTCCTGGTGTTATCTTAAAACTCAAAATACTCGCTGTGCGCGTCATGCCTTTTTCAGTACAAAAAAAATGACAAAAAAGTAAAAATAAAAGGAAACTGTCGAGCGCCTTCGCCATACAGGGAAGCAGGTGCAGGCAAAAAAAAAAAAAAATCTAATCACGAGTGCAATACCGTGGTAATTTTTAACTTATTTCCAGTTCACATTCTAGCGAGAGAGAACATAGCGATGTAAAAAATCAGGCAGGTTAATCGCGAGGAAAACTGGTTTGCTACCGTACGTGGGGGAGGTGTTGCCGTAGACGGCAAGATGGAAGTGAGAGCGGAGAAGCGAATCACACGCGCAGAGAGAGAAAGAGATTGCGAATATATATATATATATATATATATATATATATATATATATATATTCTGCATGACAGAACCAGTCAGTGAGAATTTGCTGGTGCATAACGTTTGAGGTAAAGTGAGAACATCGCAATCTCGCTGCGTGTCGAGCGTTTTATTTGCGTGTCCAGATAGAAGTTACGACATTTGTCGCTGTATTTCTTGAACTGAAGCCACTGCTTTTTTTCACGGCTGAACTAAACATGCATGCAGCAAAAGCGTGTGTACACAGATAGTAGAAACTCGGAAGACGCAAGAAATAACCATGATATACAGCAAGAAAATAAGAGGAAAATCCGTCGTACGTCCTTACAGTAGAGTATTATAAAGATGAGATTTAGATGAAACTGTCCATGTACAAGGAATAGTGAGTAATTGGCGCTAAGTACAACGTTGCTATAGTACTAAGCCCCTAGCTCCTCCAAGCCTGATTCAACACTGTGCCATGGTTGAGGCATTTGCATTTGTAGTAGGTTCTTGTGGTCGCGTGACTACTATCTTCTGGTCGCTTCTGTTTTCTATTTGCTCCTTTTGTTTCGTTCTTTCTAAATCTCCCAGTATTGCTATTTGACCACGTTCCTGTTCATTAATGCATTGTTGGCTCCATTCGTCTTATTACATAACACTGTGCTGAGGTCGCTGTTGGTGGCAACGATCATACACAGCTTTATTTGCTTTGCTATTCCGCTAAAAATGGCACATGGAGACTCCAGTAGCATTGACCATTGGAGAATGAAGCCATTCTCCAAGCCGTTGAGGCTGCAGAACTTGGAGGGCCACGT
Source organism: Dermacentor silvarum (assembly GCF_013339745.2). Classification (NCBI taxonomy): domain Eukaryota; kingdom Metazoa; phylum Arthropoda; class Arachnida; order Ixodida; family Ixodidae; genus Dermacentor; species Dermacentor silvarum. The sequence goes on from NC_051156.1 coordinate 143,465,271, forward strand.
CTTTAGCTGAATTAGGAGTTATCAATCACGGAGAACTGTGTTTGTCCTTACTGAAGATGGCCTGACAAATAGACATATCTCCAGTCGTGGGGTCCCAGAAGGCAAAGTGTTGAGCCCGACTCTTTTCAATCTTGTTTTAGTGTTGCTCCCCGAAACGCTACCACATACGGCTAATGTATCGCTCTACGTAGACGGTATTTGCATCTGCGCGTCCGGCTTGACAAGGCCACAAGTGCGCGCCAGAGCACAGAAAGAGGCAACCCTGACAGCGGCATACCTTCGCCGATAAGATCTGACGATATCTACAGAAAAATGTGCATTAGTGGCATTTAGCACGAAGACCGATGTCTTTCTACCCGGTCTGTATCGAGGGCCAGTCATTTGAGTACAAAAAACGTACAGGTTATTAGGCGTCATTGTGGATAACGACATCACCTGGAGTCCCCATGTCTCCTACATGAAGAAAAAAACTCATTTGTATTAAAAATATGTTTAAATTCGTAGCTGGAAAATCGTGGGGACCATCCGTGCGTTCGATGTTACAGCTATACACGGCACTTTTTCTCGAATTTTTGCGATACAGTCTTCCTGTCTTGTCCAACACATGCATGACTAATATCCTCGCATTACAGAGCGTACAAGCCCAAGCACTTCGGACATGTCTTGGCCTCCCGAGATGCTCATCGACAGCTGCAACAATTGTCATTGCACAGGAGCACCCGATCACCACTCATATCGTCGCTAAGGGGCTAAGAGCGCACATTCGACACCTTTCATGGCTACCATCCCATCGTTTACCCGATTTGCCAGTGCGAAGACCACAGGCTACAGTCTGTAGTATTGTGACGAGACACCATGCCTCAATGCCATCTGGCTTTAAGCCTGCGAAACGCCCAACATCGGCATTGTGGTGTCTCCGGCAAATTCACACGTGCCTCTCAGTTCCTGGGATTACCAAAAAGGCAGACTTGTCACCACTAGCCCTGAAGCAGTTGTCTCTGCTTCTCCTCAACGAGTCACATTTTGACCGGATACACATTTACACGCATTCACATTTACAGCAATTCCAACAACTTTACCGAGCAGTAGTTGTTCCATCGGACGCCGTCTCTTTGCAATTTAATTCTTCGCACAATACCACGTCTACAGCAGCAGAACTTGCGGCACTTCAAGGTGCACTCAATTACGTGCTCCAGCAGCCACCAAATCGTTGTGCCATTTTCTGTGATTCCAAAGCAGCCCTACAAAATCTGCAGTTTGCCCTACGTCATGGGCTACACGAGCAGCTATATGGTGGACGCAATAAGGCACGCTCATCATCACGCGCTCGAGAAGACAGGACATTGTATTTCAGTGGTTGCCGAGCCATCGCAGAATCGTCGGCAACGACAGCGCAGGTGAAGCTGCACGCTTGGCTCATAAAAAACTCCAGCGTGTTCCTATGCCACTATCAAAAACTGAAGCTACGCGGCAAATTCAATCGCTTGCTCGCCGCTTCAGTTCTACGATGGAATTCACCGGGTTTCACCAACTCACGTTTGCACTCTCTTGACCCTAACTTGCGACTTCGCCTACCACCTGGACTCTCCCGTCGTGAAACAAATTAACTGTGTCGCATGTGGTTGGGCGTCGCATTTACCAACGCCTATTCGTTTCCGATAGAGATGGCCAACTGTGCGGAGTGCAATTTGTGCGGGTGCGACGAGACTCTAGAGCACCTTCTGTGTCACTCTCCATCCTTTGACACTCAACGACGTACTCTCCAAGCTAAACTCAACTTGTTAGATAACAGAGCGCTCTCGGAAGAAAAGATCCTTGGACCATGGCCTATGCACTCTTGCATGCAAAAGGCCGCAAAAGCCCTTATGCAGTTCGTGAAGGATACTGGATTATACGAACGCTTGTGACAGCGGAGATTCCTCTGTGACTGACTATTATTTTTCTTTTCTTTCCTCATCTATTCCCCCCTTTCGCCCTCCCCAGGTGTGGGGTAGCTAACCGCGCACGTCCTCGGTTAACCTCCCTACCTTTCCCTCTTCGTTTCTATGTCTTTGGATGGAATGAGAAAAACAACACAGTAAACATAAACGCGTACAACGTTAATACACAAACACCAGTGTTCCTGAGCCGTTCCAAATATTCAAATGTGAGACCGAAATAGAATGCATGTATAAACTTTTACCTCCTCGGTTTTTTTTTTTTCAACACTCATTTAACACCCATGTAACAAGCAAGTCCACTTCCGTTGAAATGCAGCCGCCATGGCGGGCAGTCCAACCCGCGACCACACCAGGACCAGTCTTAGCATCAAAACGACGTTATACCACTGATTCATCATTATTTCTCCCTTCCCGGAGGACTATGCGCTATGAAACGAGCTTATATCGCTCGCCGCTAAATCCGCTCTAGTCCTTCTTGATCTAACTTGTGGCATTTACAAAGACCTACTCGTTCCACGTGGGAATTGGGAACATTGGGGCCCGTGGGCGACTGTTGTGGAACTACAGAAACGATTGAACACATAGGTCTTGCGTCTCTGTCCCCGATACGACGTCGGGCGTGAACATCTCCGGACAGAATTGACCCGGCTGGACTCGAGACCATTTTCGGAAATGAAGTTCCTTGGACCATGGCCGTAGGCATCGAGGCACAGAAAGCCAGGAAAGCGTTATTGCAACACCTCAAGCCGACAAGGTGTTGGCGACCGTTTGTAGACTCGGTGCATACGTTAAAGTATGCGCGATACTGTGCTCTCTCTTCTCTTTTCATCCCTATGTCCCCTTCACCCCGTGCGTCTGGTTAACCTCCCTGCCTTTCCTCTCTTCTATTATCTCTCTCTCTCTCTTTTGCCCCGGTTCCTGCGTCGGCCACAAAACAACACTCTCTTTGCTTCTGAATTCAGGACTTATTCACCGCATTAGCGACAACTCCTGATATACTGACGTCGACCGGCAACTACTTCCTTTTATTCAGGCTGGCGAAAGTTTCAAAGTATGGTCCAAATTACAGAACTGATGGTATATGAATAATGAACCGGTATATTGATGCTTCCCAAGCCCAAACGTAAATTCTGAGCGGTTAAAAAGACACGTGCTCTCTGATATGGGAGAACCTTACACGCTAGCAGATGCAATACCGCTGTCGCCTTTATGCTATCCACTGTGTTTCCGCGTTTCTTGTATACTGCCAGGAACTGATTGAAACGCCGCCGAAAACTGAGCTCCAGCGGCTCCATTTCGAAAAACAAGAAACCAATCACGTTGTATCTTGTTCTTGATTTTTGTCTTTTTTTTGTTTTTGTCGGGGGACGAGGCAGTTTTCTCGAGAACGACCTTGTTGTTGTTTCCGTCGTCCGTTATTTTCACGCCATCACTTCCTGTCCGGCGCCACAAGGCATTAGCCCCCCCGCACACAGTACACACGGGTTCACCCTTTCCACTCTCGTCGGGCAATGCAAGCAAACATCGACACCGCCGACATCGACGCCTCGTCGGGTTTTCGCCCGTGCATCAGTGTCACTTGGCAGAGTTGTCAACAGGGCGAGAAGCGATGCTAGTGCGTGCCGCCTCTGGTCAGTCGCGGCTATCAGAGCGGCTCGGACGTGCGGCGCCAACCTGACCGACTCGCCGTCATCCACTATACTCTCCGCAACCGAGCGTTATTGGCGGCACTTATACGAGAAAGCTTCCTCCCTCCTCTTTCCTAGCCACCGCCACCGAAAACCCACCCCTCGTTCTCCTTCACTCTTTCGTGTTCTGGATCTGATTTCAAAGCCGCCATCGATCTCAATCTAGACTGCGCACTACTCCGCACTCAGGTTCACGTGCGTTTCGTTCCCAAGGTTACCGAGCACTCGCCGATTCTAGTTTCCTTGCATATATTAAACAAAGCAAACAAAATTGAGATGGATACCCTTCTTTTATTACAATAATAGCGTTACCTTTAATGTGGTGAAATAAAGGAGACGGCTGCTCAAAGGGAATGGCCACTTCACGTACCGTTACGCCTATGATGGGTCTCACTAATGATTGAACATTGTATAGTTTGCACACAGCTTCACTGTACAAGTGTTTTGTTTTTGTTTTCTTCTTTTTTTTACATTTTATAACTTTTTATAAATTGCATGTGGCAGACCGCACAATTCCAACCCTTCATCGAAACTACTGGATGAGGTGGCCGTTACTTCTACGAGTAGTCAGAATCATTCAGCGAATAACTTAAATAATTCAGCTAATGAACTTCTTAATTAATTACTTTACTGCACACGTTTCAGTCTACGAATTGTAGCTAGTGAGCATACGCAAGCCTGTAAGGCATGTCGACTTAGAACGAATTCTCAGGACTACGTTAGTTTCGAGATCTTATTTTCAACGTGTACGATGAAATGCATTGGCATTCCAGTTACTTCTGTGTTCCATTAACAAAACGTAGTTTTATCAAAAAAGTAAGTGGGACAACAGCGCATTTTTACTGCAGGTTGGACGACGCATATCTCAAAATCAGTGCCATCCTCAGAATTTGTTATAAATCTATATGCCTTGCTACGATTCGTGGATTGAAATATGTGCCGTTAAGCAATTAACTAAGGAGTAAATTGGCGTAGTTATATTATTAGTAAATTAAACCTCTTGATTTCTTGTAGAATTGAGGAACCGCCTCATTGAGTAATTTAGATCGTGGGTTAGAATTGTGCTATCTGCCACACGCAATTTTTAGAAATTTGGTGAGGCTAAAAAAAGCCCAATATAGTGGTTCTAGAGGGACAAGAATTCGTGGGTGCAATGTCGTCACTTCTTTGAGTTGCGCGAAAGGCTGACTGACGCGCGATGGAGAGTCGTCGAACAAGGAATGTCGCTGCAACGAGCGCTTCGTTGAGCGGATTTGACAAAGGGACCTGACGAAAACTAGCTCCCTTGTCGAACAAACACCGGCTCCAGCGACATGACTTGTTCGAGCACTGTTGATCACTTCAAACCCCCATTTTAACTGCATCAACTTGTGTCTTCCTTTAACTGTATTGAATTTAACTCTGTGGTTGTACGTGCCAAAACCACGATTCCATTACGAGGCGCGCCGCAGTGTGCGGCTCCGGATTAATTTTGATCACCAGGGGATCTTTAACGTGCCCCCAATGCACGAGACACGGGCGTTCTTGCATTTCGCCCCCATCAAAATGTGTCGCCGCGGCCGGCATTCGATCCCGCGACCTCGTGCTTAGCAGCGCAACACCGTAGCCGCTAAGCCAACGTGACGGGTTTCTTTTGACTGACACGTGAGCATTCTTAATAGACCTTCTTGAACAAGTAGGTAGCCCGAGCTTGCGTTAAAAGATGTTCGACAAGAATTTTAAATCTGGAGCTGTTTCACGGATCTAACTTCTGCTGCCCTATAACTCATTCTTAATGAGAGTACGTTGACGAAACTGGCAGAACCGTAAAAAAACTGCATAATAGCGAGAGGCCCAGAGCACCGGTGAGCCCTGGGCACTTTTTTCTGTTCCTCTCCTCGTAGAGCAAAACTCGTAGAGCAGTTTTCTATCAAAGCGATGCAGACAAGCGAAAGTGGGCAACCATTTCAAGACTAACGCAATTCTTATTGATTTAAACTTCATCTCATGCATAGCGGAGCTCTTAGATTTATTCTCTTTGCTGTATCTCTTTTTTTTTCTTTTTTTAGCCCGTAATTTTTCGAAGCAGTAGTAATTATGGATTCTTTAATCTCAGAATGGTTTCCATTCCAGAATTGCAAGAAAAACGAAAAAGAAGAAAGAAATATATCAACGCCTTTTTCGAACCAATGAAAAATGATGGGATATCACTTCAAAGAGAGGAGAAAGATGAAACCGCCCTACACACAGCGCGACTTGTTCGCGCTAATAAAAGACACCAAGGTGTGATCTGCCACTGTCAAATGTTCACGATGACCGTAAAGATGCAAGAAACTAAAGCAAGGTCCTGCCGGGCCGTCATTTTTATACGGCCTCAGACATTGCAATTATCGAATGCTGCAATAAGCGCTGAGTGCCATGATCGCCACGGCCTCTTGGCTTTAGCCTACGGTGACATTGCCATTCGTCCTGATACACGAATCAAAAGAAGCTCCGCACAAATTGAAATGTATAAAAACACAACATCGTTGTTTAATAAATTCCTACGGCCACAAGACATGAGTGTTGAAGAGCCAACCCGAATCTCCCCGTTGGTATCAGCTCACCAGGGCGCTGATGAGACAGACATAGCCTGCAAACATTGATGGGAGGCAAGATATGCGTCCTGTTTTGGACACAACATACTTATTCCACCAAGAGGTGTAAGGAAAAGAAGAAAAAATACGACTTACGCACTGAAATCGCTTTCTTCTTTTTAGGATGGTTCTCTAGAACTGTACAGCTTCCTATTCGTGGTTTAGCCATGATAAAATAACCAAGTTGGCCCCGCAACGCCGGGCGTAATATATCACAGTATTGGTCAGGAACGCTGTTTTACTTTATAATAACCAAAACAGACTGGTAATTCTGCTAAAATGTACAGCTTCAAACTTGTAACTTACACTGATCCCGTACATCGAGATATGTTTCATGTTGCATTTTGGACAATAATTGAAAATAAAATTATCGAGCGATAGAGACAACGTGCGGACTACATAACGTCAGACATGAGTGAGAACAATACAATAATTATTATAAACTACAACAGTATTAATTTCTACACACACAATGCCAAAAAAGATAAAAACCGAAGGAGTTCGTATATGTGTTAATCAGATAAAAACCACCGGACTTTGCTCTAAATAGATGTATAGCACCTATCAACTTGCCTAGGTTACAGCAGTGCTTTACAGTACACTCAAAGAAAAGTGTCTAGTGACCTACCGGCATTTACAAAACCGTTTTCTTTCCTGTCTTTTTTTTTTTTTGCCCTGCGAATCACTAAAAAGAAAGGCTTTTAAAAATAGAACAGTCAGTTTCCTGAGGCCTCCAGATGGCCGGCAAGAACAATGAAGACAACACTTCTCTTCGGCACCATTTTGAAAACAACAGTGTGTGTCACTTTTTTTTTTTTTTGCAAAGCCACAAAGAATGCTGTTCAAGTGTGCTGCGGAATTACGAAAGTTATATTGCAGTTACACCTGGAAGTTTCACCTTTATGTTGGTTCCATGCCCCATACTTTCTGTTCATTTCACTGTATGTGCGTAATTGAAGCTTGTGGACTTTTCTGTCTTGCGATTCTTGCGAAGCTATAGTTCACAGAATCCGCATCTTTCTGGAGATGCCGAGTCGTGCTACCTAAAAGGTTGCAGAAAATAATATATCTTCCTCTTCCTCTTCTACTTCTCTCTCTGGCAACGTACACGCTATCGCTAGAAAGTCAAGGTCAGCTATTTACTGCCGACATTGGCAATGGACGACAGTAACAACGCTGGTGCTGACATCCTGTGACGTTTTTGCCCTACCGCAAAACGAAAACGTTTTCATTGTTATGGTTATTCTCAACAAAACAAAATACGGCCGAAACTACGTTAGGGGTAATTATCGTGATTGCGAAGCTTTATATAGAGGCTTATCATATGCTGTTCTGTGAGCTAAATACCTATGCTTCTTTTCTGTTGGATTAGGGTAGCTCTGATTATCGCAGGCTGTTCTGGATGCATGATATAGAAGAAACGCACATCTTTGGTCGAGGCATGTTTGCCGTCCGAGAGCAAAAGCAGCTGTAGAGTTTGGCGAATGGCACCTTGTGTCTAAGCATCGCACCAATGAGCGCGAGCCTCAGCGCCAGGTGTGCGCCAATTGCGCAGTACCTGTGCCTCTAGCACGTGAAAGGCGCGGAGCTTCGGACTCTGGTTGCGGGTGACGTGGCGTTCTTTCCCAGAGGACCCAGGGTCCCCAAATGATCGTACTGTCACGTGATTCACCTTAAATGAATCCTCACTACATAGATAATAGAGATTGATTATTTTTATTACCCTAAGTTAGCTTGTAACTTCACACTCCTACCAAAACAAAGTATGTTTTATTTCAACTTTTATAATTAACCAGTGCATATATTGTCATCATTTTTTATAATATAGACAATATTAGATTTAGTTTACGACTGTAACATTCTCTTGCCGGATTTGTAAGCTGAAAATGGACTTTTAAGGTGAACCAAGAAATTGAATATGACCTCACGTGAGCGTGCTGTGTGGTTCCCATAGAATGCTTCGTATTATAAAAAAAAGGCCTTATTGTTAGTGACTCTGTCGTTACCTGCACTTTACGCAGGTAGTTATATGCACTGTGGTTACCAATGCAAAATGGTTACCACTAAAGTCAGAGCCATCAGATGGCGCCACAAAAGCAGCTGCCGACGTTTACATCTCTAGTAACCCGGTATTCTATGAAGGGTAACCTGACACACTAACTAAAGCTCTCTAGTGTAGAGTATAGCATGTTGAACTGCTACTGGAGTTCGTCGTGTTCTGAGTGTGCATGCAACCGTCGACTGTGGAGTAAAAAAACAATTTTTTTAACGAAGTAATAGGTATATTTGTTCTCGACTACGTTATCATCCACCGATGACGTTCAGAAGCCCCCGAAAAGAAATGAATTAAGAATTGAACGCCCCCCCCCCCCCCCCTTCAGCACGCGGCCTTGAAGGCGCAAGAACTTCGAAGCAGCTTTTGTTACTACAGCCGAACCCGGATATATCGAATCTAAATATAACGAATTAGTGTCTATAACAAACAGCAGTAAAATGCCCATGAAAAGTTTTGCATAAAATCTTCATTTCATATATCAAATTACCTATATATAGATTTTTTTGTGATCTCCTTCAGATTCGAAATATCCGGATTCGACTGTATATGAGTGTAAAACCCGCTTTTCCTCCAACAGATGGTGCCACCAACACGACTGCTCACGTTTGCGTCTTCGGTAACACGATATTCCGTGAAGGGTAATAAGCCCTCACAGTGCCACGCTATAACTATCTAGTATAGTAGAACAAATTGCTACTGCAATTAGCTATGTACTTAGTGATGTTCTGTGCATTAAGTGACTCTGGAATAATAAACGTTTTTTGTTTCCAAACGAGCAATGGGCCTCTTCTCCGCCCATTTCAGCGGCCAGCGATGACGTTCAGAAGCATTGAAAGAGGGAAGGAGTGACGTGCATCGCGCGAACAGCTCACTTTGCGCAGCCGCATTGATCCGCCTGCGCGAGACCATCAAAGCAGCTTTCGTTACGAGGATTGTAAACACGCCTTTTTCCCACTCGCAACAGGGCGACCAGCAAGGATACAGCCACTTGCAATCATAACATAGTAGCAAATCAGATCTGCCGGCGCCCATGAAGAGCGAACGCGATAATGTGAACAAATCGTATAAAACAGAAAGCCGGCCGAAAGCGCAGCCTGTCGGATGGCCGATCAATTGAGCCGCGCTAAGAGGGAAATGGAAAAGTAAACAAGGGAGAAAAATGACAGCCTGTGCACGGAAGAAGAAAATGGAAAAAAAGAAAAAGAAAAGGAAAAAGACAGAGAAAAAGGAGTGTTGAGGCCAGGAAAAGGGAAATGGAGGCGACTGGCGTACGATGATATACGCTGGACGCCGCAGATCTTCTGGTAAACCGATCGATGAAGTTCCCGAGTCTCGATCCAGAGCCAGCGGACGCGTATACGCACTCGACAATTTGACTCAGTGCAAATGGGTTCTCTTCGTGGGTACGCCTAGTCGAATCCTGGCTTCGGCTTCCGCAATCATATATGGCGGCATTTCGAAAAAAGGACTGCACGCTGGTGCTTCTCTAGATGTCAGTAAAAGCTGGAGTGAACATGATTACTCCAGATCCCTTCAATGTGGCACCGGGAGCTGACTGGAGTTCAACTGCCCCTAACGGGAATGATTAGGTCTCAATTAAAAATCGCGGATTCGTAAAGCAGCACTGTAAACATGAGGCATATCAGAGGGGAAATTTGGTTTAGGGAGTGATCATGAAGCATCTAGCTAACCTGAGTTTAAAGAGGACAGTGGCGACTTGGGCTGATTAGTACAGCATTTTGAACACAAGCACAGGAGATTACGGCTTAGGGAACGGGAGCTTACAAAAGCATTTCTGATTCACAAGGGAGGAAATGCACCTGTCGTCTGTGCCTCTGTAGCTTTGCACGACATCCAAGTTGCCTATCTAGCAGAGTGACGCGTGGGTTGATTCCATCTTTGCCAGTTTTTAAGTTCCAAGCCCTTTAGGGGCCCAGGCTGTCGGCGTCGGCGTCCGTCGTGATCACGCTTCGCACATGTAATCAAAACAGGGTCAAAACAAGAGCAGAAGTGATTAAAACCGGTTCAAAATAAACTAACATGATTCAGAATAATGTAAAAGACAGGAATAATCAAGTAATAAGCGCAATAATTAGCAAAAACTCGTTAAAATCGGTTCCGAAACACCACACTGGTACCAGCGCAGCCCAAGAGAGGGCGCCACCACCCCACAAGCGCTCGATTGCTCCTCCCTCCAGCGCTACTCCTGCACCTGCGCATCACTGCTTCGCATTTCCCCAGGTTTCACGTCAGTGGAGCTGCAGTAGCGCTGAATTGGAACTGCACAAACGAAGGGTTTGGAACTGCATTGGAACTACATTCTGCAACTGCACCGAGCTGCCACATATCATCCAACCACAGAGGAAGCCAACGGTGCGCGCTGCAACCGTTTCGTGCGAGTTTCGCGCAACGCGCCCTTTCGCTTCCCTCTCGTCCGTCTGCTGAGGACTTAGAGCCTAATTTTTATACTTTAATACGCGCGTCTCATCCCCTGCGCCTTTGTTTGATTATTTCAGCTGCTCTTATACATTGGGATAGCCGCAATACATTCAAGTGTTTATAAGCCCCTTTGCTGTAAATTTGTGGTAGGCAGCGGTAATTAGGGGCCGGTGACGTCGTACTATCGACCAAAAAAGTTTACGGATCAAGGGATCTAACAAAAAGCTGAATATCTCCGCACCCTCGAAACGACAGCCTGGTATTCCCATTTCCAGCCTTAACTGGTATATGCGAACGCCATTGCGATGGCTGGTTTTACAGGCTACTTTTAAAGGCTGCTCGGATATTTAGCGTTTTCTGAGATCCCGTGGTCCGTAAACTTTTTTGGTCAATAGTAGGTGCCTGTCAGTCGCTTGACCTGCCGAGATTTCCTTTCGTTTTTCTCCCATTGATTCTTCTTATTCGCTCTCAGATTCATTGCGCAAAAAATGCTCTTCCGGATGCGGCGCTCAGCGCAGGGCCATTAAGTGACATCTAATTGTTTTGCCAAATACGAGCGGTGCGGTGTCACGTTTCGTATTTAAGATAAAAATATTCTTCATAAACATATGGTGTGTCGTCCACGCCTGAAGAGAAATACAAAAACAACAACAACAACAAAAAGACAAAGAGGTGTAAGTTGTTTGAGACGTAGCCGAATGCGACTGGCCTTATAGTTCGGAATGTTTATCGCACCATAAGGTTCTTCCTTTCAAGTAAATGTAAAGGAGCTCGGCAGCCTGTTACACGAATGGCTATAGGGGAAACATAATGCCTTTTCAACTGCAGTCGTCACCCCAGAAATGTCGACTGTGTTCAGGTTGAAAAGACAGCACGTTTCTCTATACGTCGTCCGGCGCAGAAGTGGCCAGTCGCCAAGCTGCACTTGAATTGATTCTTCGGGAGCCGCCTGAACAAAAGTGCTTTTTTTCCGGTGACTCCAAGACAGCCCTCCAAACATACCGGGTGCAGTGCGCTTCCGATACAACATACAACTTGACTCTGATAAAAAAGCTCGCGAACACACTCACGACAATGAATGTGCCGTAGAATCAATCAATGGCTTAAGGGACACTGGGACATAAATATATGAATGACCTCACCGACGAAGCCGCTCAATGTGTACACGAACTATATCCTGTTAGATTTTATTCTGCTTTGGGAAACTGATGGACGCAGTCGGGCTTCGTTCGATGGCCCGTGAATATGTGCAGACTATCGTGAAAACGTAAAAGCCAGTGGCCGTTGTCCACGACGGGTCATTACTTTATTTCAATAGCGCGTACATTGCCCCTGTGGTACTCGAACCGTTTTCGTTGCATCTCGTCTCTTCGATTCGTTGTTCGCTGACCTACGCTTACGTCTGCCCCCTGAATACCGCGACTATGAGACCTTCACATGCCTTCCGCTAGTCCGCCCGTGTTAAAATGCACCGAGTCAAGTGATGTGCAAAGCAATTTGACAGACTGGCCGGTTGTTCACTTTCAGTACACAAGGTTATAGGTCAGCGCTCCCAAGCGAACGTGGCGTAAGCGGCTATATCTAGCCTGCTACAGTTTCTGAGGTCTACGTGCCTACATAAGAGACTGAGAACCATCGATGCTACTTATGAATTATTAGCAGGGGTGTTGAAATTTACATACACAGAGAAAAAAAAACGGATAACAAGACCACCATTACCAACTGGTAATGGCGATTGCCTTGCCTGTGCTAATCACATGTGTAAATTTGTGTGCCAATTTGACACGCCTTTTTTAATAGCTATGTTTCACCAAGCATCCCAACAAGAAATACTCTTAACTTTCTGAGCTTTTAAGGTTGCTCATGCTTCACGTCCTTCTATTTGTATTTCAAAGCGGAGCTTTATATGGTTAGGCAAAACGAAAAAGCGTCTGTCCGTCGCCTATGCACAGAAAACTATCATCATCAGCATTGACTCGAGCGTCATCGGCTTCTTCACAGCTGGCTACGTTGCCGCTCATCATTCCAGCGTAGAATTTCACATCCCTTCTGTCGTCGTAATGGGGAGGCCACGTTTACAAGGTACGTATGAGCCATTGCTTAAGGGGGTATGAGCCATTCATTGTCTTACGAAGCGGACAGATTTAATTTTGAAGCAGTTTTATTTCGAAGAATCGCAAGCGTCAATGGCGGGCGAATGCTGCTAACCACGCCACCGAGCAAACTCAAGACATCGAACGCAAGTGACAACGGCGGACTGCGGGCATACCGTCAGTGACGTCATTCTCTCCGTCACGGCCGAATGTGTGTAACCTCATTAAGAGACACAAATACGTAACCAGTAATGGAGAAATACTTTAATGAACCGTCGGGATTAGCCCAGTCATAAACACCGGCGCCGCACGTTTCAGCTTCGCTGCTTAACCATCTGTACGGAGTGCTTGAGCGGTCATTTTTTCATCTTCTCTCGCCTTACCCTCTAGGAAGTTACCCACCGGAACTACCTCCGTTTATTTTCTCTCCCCCTCTATACATCTTCTCTTTTTTTAGTATCACCGAAGTTAGTCAGATGTTAGTCGCCTAAAGTGCGGCCGAAATCTAAAGACTACGATTTGACTCTTCGAAGCTGTATGGTGATTTGCTTCAAAGGAATGCACACGGGGAGAATTTGGACGAGGCAACTCTTAACAGCCGCTGCCTGCTCCACGTGCTCACAAATGCTACGCAAGAGCTGCCACGCAGTTCAACTTGAAATCCCGCAAATCCCTGAAATGACGGTCAGCCCTGGAGTTTGCAGAAGCGTTAGAGGTTCGCTGTCAGCTTACGAATGAAGTGGCCCATTATCATACACGCCTGGAGCACGCGCCTATATAAACACGCGCGTGCCTGTAGGGCTCAGACTTGTCCGAGCACTTTGAACTCTAACGGTCCGTTTACTTTCGTTCTTTCTTTCATTCTCCCTTCCTTTTTTTTGTTTGTTTTACTCACTCGACTTGCGACTTTGTACGCTCCAGTGGGCACCAACCGGAGAGCTACGTGGAGACCTCAGCCTCTCCAGTTTAGTTGCGATCGTTGGAGGCAAAGAATTCGCAGGATTTGACTGCTTCGCGAATGTCAAAAAAGACAAGTTAGGACGCAAGAGAGACGAACAAAGACCGAAAAAAAAAACACGACGCAACCTCTTTCCACGTGCTTGACAGTGGCGTGTGTTCACGAGGCGCACTCTCATCTTCTTTCGCAAACACGAGCACGGTGAACGAGTGAATTGAGAATATCGATTCGGGACTGTGTTCGCACCAGCAGACTCGAGTGCGAACTGCGCTCTTGAACTGCTTACGTAATACTACCTATTTCGGCGGTGGCGCAAGGGGCGGCTTTTTGTCCAAGACGCGACACCGCGCAGGTCAACGGTCTAACTCTTGGGGAACGCGGGCGCAGTGGCTCAGACTGCTCGTCTCTGTAACACGTGCAAGGCTGTTGACAAACAGCTTTGCAGCTGATAGCCTGACAATTCGTTTGTGATTATAACCTATAGTTCCTTTTTTTAGGTGGCAGACAGTGACTGAGTGCTCTCATCGATCTAGACAGATTGACTGAGTAATACATTAATACAATGTTGCTGAATTGATTAACTGATTGATTGACTGACTGATTGATTGATCGATCGAAAGACGGATGGGCGGACGGAGCGATTTACTGTGCTGGCTTAAGTTCTCAAAACAACACATATGCCATGAGGTACACCGTAGCGGAATGCTCCGACGTGGTTTTGACCACCTGGATTTCATTTATTCTACACCAATCTTGGCCCACATGCACTCTTGCATTCCCGCCTCCGCCGGAATGTGTGCGCCACGGCAGGAAATGTAAACCATCGGCATTGCAATCAGCAGCGGAAAGCTATGCTCGCGGTATAGTGTACTAGATTGTATAGTGTACTAATCGTGCACTATAATGATTGTATCGTATAGTGAACTAGTCTAGTACGCTATACTCGCGCACAGGTCGTTGTGGCAGCGAAGAGAAAGCTACAGGCGCGGAGCTTCTGGCCACATGAAAATGCACCCAGTAGTCCGGCAGAATTTAACGGCGCTTTGGGCTTTTGGAGTATGCACTGAATGAGTCGAGCACGGGAGAAAACTAGGTGGGGTGATGAAATGAGGAAGTTTGCAGGTTGAAATTGGAGTCAGCTAGCGCAAGACAGGGGTCACTGCAGATCGCAAGGAGAGGCCTTCGTCCTGCAGTGGACATAAATTATAGGGCTGATGATGATGATGATGACTGAATCAGCGTAGCTTCCACGTGCGATAGTTTCGCATTTGCCCAAACGTGGAAGAGAAAAGCAGGAAATTGAGTTAAATATAACACTAAATAGTGTGTATTTCTTCATTTTGCTGATAGATATTAAAGGTTCAACTTTTCTTTTCAACAGCTTAACTAACGCGAATGAAATTGTGTGCATTTTTTTTTTGCAGTCACCTCGCTTGCGTCTGCACTCCTTGCCTTGGTAGTTTTCCCTTCATTGCCACACAGAGTTGTCCAGGAGTATATAGATGCTAAGTCCCTGGGGTCGATCTCTGCAGAACGAGGCCGAAGCGAAGCAGCAGGGTACTGCTTATAACCATGGAGGACCACGTTCAGACCCGCTGTGGTGCGCGAGTTGTTAGCGAACCACGCGCACATATTCTACACTCCCGCTGGTACAGCGTGAGTCCTACTGCTTGTAGTGTTCTGCTGCTCATCGTCGTTAGTGCTGCGCGTACTGTTTCCGAGTCTGAGAATTTGATTGACGTAGTTTAGCGTTCCGAAGGAACAGTGCTACGAGAGACACCTAGTAAAAGACTTTCAATTAATTGTGACCATGTGAGGTTTACTTTTTTTCCCTTTCTTTTTTTTGTTTTTGTGTTGATAGCGTGCACGAGCGTTTCAGATAGCAGCTCTACAAGAACATGGTTTGCGTGGCCAGGAATCAAACCGGCGACGTCGTCCTCCGAAGCAGAACGCTATACTTCCGCTGAGAAACGGTGGCGGGCATCCAAGAAATTAGACCTCATAAACTTCTGAGCCAACCGATAAAAAAAATGAAAATAAGTAAACAGCAAGCTTTTCACTCTTGTTGTTGTATTCGACGCAGCGGATCGCACTGTCTTCTTTTTCGGCAACCGGTCTCTATGGCGCTGACACTTGCGACGGGCCCACACCGATGACAGATGACACTCTGGGCGAGGTTCAAGCGCAAGATTCTATTTCTCCGTGGCATTGAGTAATCGCAGCCCTAGATGGAGTGATCTCCTATTGAAGCTGACGGTACGCCCTCGCTGAAACAGTTCGCGCGGTATACGTGAAAGCGGCGAAGATTTTGCGTGAGTGGTTCGTGGCGTCCGACTTGACGCATAGTCGGTGGAACGTAAACATAGATTCAGAGCCCCCGACGAAACAAACAGGACAAAAACTATCGCTTATAGTTACTTGTTCTTACGGGAAACTAGTAACTTCGTTACAACAGAAATACGTATAGGTATACTTACTGCCACAATCAATGTCTCCAACAGTCAATGTATTACACGCCACTTGAGCGAGGTTACCTGAGAAGATCTGAGAGTGGCGCTCAAGTGATCAGTAGACACTGCGGCAGTCTTGCAGTGAAGGATTCGAAGGCCAGCTGGCACTACGTTATCTTGCTAATCATGTTTGATTACAGAGGAAAGACATCTACCTCCACGCCAACTGCGTTGGAATCGAAAGCAGTTCTATCGCATTGGCGTTCAGTCCATAGTGCTCGCTTTCCTTCAGCGATTATTTTACTATCTGTTTGTAGTAGTAGGTCGATCGTCGACTTCTGCAAGGCGAAAAGGAATCGCGCGCACGCGTGGTTGAGGTCATCAGAGGGTCGATATAGCCGAGACTTACTGGTTTCCCTCATTTTCGCTGTGTTCTTCGGGGATCACTTTCCGAGCGCCCTCAAGGACGAGTCGACGGGACCCTGTTTGCATCCGATGGCCTGAAACTAGATTCCCGATTGGTGTGGGGCGAGAACAGCTGCGGGTCTTCTCCTATCGACCATGAGACAACGTGACCAAGAGCAGCGGATGTAAGATAGCTGTCGCTGCTGAACTAATGCATCAGATAAGACTGGTAAACATTCCGCGTTTGTTGTATACGTCATCGAACGGTCCCCGACGGCCCGAACAATCAATACGACACAGCAAAGCAGCTAAAGACGTGTCCAAGAATACGACAACGTGTTAAAAGCGGGTACAGGGGAGAAAAAGAAAGGCACGAAGGATGATAAAAGATGTAGAGACAGATAAGGGGTTGATCCCATCGCCGATAGTGCGTCAGAAGGACGCAATCGTACATGAACGTGTTTCAATCTTGCAGAAAAAAAAATTGCCGGGGACAAGGAGCGGCTTGGCAGGCTGCATACGAACACAGAAATTGTTTTTCTTTTTTTTTGAATGGGTGGGGGAGGGGGTAGGGGAGGGTACCCACACCCCCCTCCTCCCTCTCACTTCGCTACTGAAAATATGGGAACACGGTACTCTCGTTGATAAAAATACATAAGTGTAATCCCGAAAGTATAGCAGCTACTGCGTGTAGTAGATAACCGGTCATCTGTTAGAATAACAGAACGGGCGTCAAGGGGACGGCAACACAGTGGAAGGCGGCAGAGGACTGGGTGGTGTGAAGCGATCCAGAAATTTGCGGGCTTAGGATTGAGTTGGATGCTGTTACACGCGCCTTTTTGAAGACCACTGGAAGTGGTGGTCGTCCTGGAACGGACATAAACAGGCTGACAATGATGGATGATGGTGGTGGCGTAGGAATGATGGCCACGAGCGCGTGACCTAAGGGCGATAGCTATCGCTCACACCCGCTCGCCGAAAACGCAAACGCCAGTGACGATAACTTCAAGAGTATCATCGCTTCATAGACCCATTCCGCACTCACGAAGACGACTGCGGCAGTGAACAAAGTATAAGTACACAACGAGTTCTTTGTCACTGTCCTGGCTACAGTGCACATAGGCGACTACTCGCGCCCAAGTTTGCCCGTCTCGACGACCGGCTGCTTCCGGAGCTGGCATTCCTACAATGCCGGCCTATACGGTTGTGACACCCGGAACACCGTCAAAGCGGCATTGAAGCTTTTACGTTAGCGTAGCACATTAGAAATATTATGATTCTCAAAGTCGCTCCCAACCTCCTCTACCGTTTTTTTTGTGCGTGGTTGCTTTCTTTCATTGCTATTATTTCCATCTTTCTGCCCCCCCCCCCCCCCCCCCCCATCTTCCTCCAGTGTAGGGTAGCAAGCCAGAAGCTCTTCTTGTTATCATCCTTGCCTTCCATATCTCATTTGTCTATTTTTCTCACATGATACAGATATATACACTGGTGTAATTCGTTATCAGTGCTGTCATGAGCCAGATGAATTGTCACTTCATTGTTTGGCTTCTCAGTTCCTAGTGGTCCAATGTGCAATAAAGGGTCGCAGACTTTCCATTAAAATATTGATTAGCAGTTCTTTTCAATTTGTATAAAAGGCGAGCCTAGAAAATATTTAGGGTGAAGAAAATATCATTACGGAGCTGTTACATTACGCCCACAGCTGAGATTATTGCACCCTACACTTTGATGCGCGCACGTTTGCACCAGGATCTCAGCCTATTCATTATCAAGTGCACGAGCTAAAATCTTTTTGCAAAAAAGAAAAAAAAAAACATATGCTGTGTAAAACGAGCCACATTGCTTTCTGATTTAGATCTTCAAAGATTCTACATCGAGCTAATTTCTTATGCATTTATTTCAATCAATTTCCCGTGCAGTTTCACTCCGTTGCAGCTGCAACGGTCATACATCGAAGAACAGTACATAAGAAGGAAATTTCAGATGACAGATCAGCAGCGCATATAAGCGAAGTCACTCTAATCTTTTATGCATCGTCATAAAGCAATGACTGCTGCCTTTTACGGCTGCCGTGCCTATATAGACAAGCTTTCTCATACCCCGTAATGCATCCCTAACGATCATACGTTATACGATCTCGAAGAACACTCTGAATTCTGCGTGACTTCTTTGGAAAGCCATTCTTGATTTTAGATGACGGCCCTCGGCAGCGAATCACAGCTAAAATGCACTATCGATGATATTAGTCATCATGCACGTTTTACTCCACTTCATTTAGTGCGCCGTAAACTTATGGAGGCACTTTAACTGGAGCCTGGAGACATTTCAAGCAATACCTTAAAAAAAGCGAGATTGGCTTCGGGGTGCGTAGGATATCAAATGCACCGTGCTCATTTCCCAAAGCGATTTCCTGGAATAGTTGAAGGAGTAGTGGCGAGGAGTTATGTGCTTGCTTTTACCTTCTAGTTTCAAACCAAAATACTGTCAGCGTTCAAGATAGTAACTTTGATGTGTTGTGAAAGTTGCGATGAGAACTCGTTCGAGGTACCGCGGGTTCGGTGAATAAAGTTTATCTTTTATGGTATTTATTTTTAACCTTTTTGCGCGTGTAATAGTGGTGCCAAAAAGATGGGGTGGGGAGGGGGGGATTCTTAAGAATAAAATAAAGTACTTTAATATACTCCAGCATATTGAGAATTGAATATTGTGCAGCATATTGCCAAGTGTTGTTCAACATTTTGCCAGTGTTCGTTTTTCACCGCGTTATCGAGTGATCGGGTTAGTTTCGACGACCGATGAATGTACTCACCGCGACCGTTGTGACTTGAACTCTGCTTGTCATTTCGGGCACAAATTCACCAAATAAAGTGTTAGATTCCTACCTCGCCTTTCTGGCCATACTTGGTTATCCACCTTCACTACGACGTGACACTATTTCAGCGAATTAAGGGTGGCGTTATTCAGTGAAGTAAGACAACAACCGGATAGGCTGGTGGGGGAACATAACCAGCAGCGACATTTTCAAGCCTGCCGAGGTCGCGTTTTTGTTTTTCTAAGCGTCCTTTTCAGATTTTTAGCTTGATAAATACTATAAACTCTCTATTAATTCTGCTGTATTGCATTTCATTATACGACTTCAGCGTTACATTAGTGTAATGAATGCGACATGACGGTCTAATTCGATTTCAAGCAAGGCTCAAGCCGATCAATACCGTGCACAGAGCGGAGGCCACAATGATGGCCTGAAGCTTAAGCTTAATTGCCAAGCCCCAATGGAAGCCGATGTGCCCCGAAGACTGACGACTGAGCCTATATTGCACCGGTTACAGTAAGCCTTCGACGCCCACGGCTGCATTAAATAGGCTGCGGAAGCCAATAACGATCGGAATCTCATTATTCCCTTTCGCCGGGTAAATTGATCAGTTTTCTAGAGGATACCACCTCTCCTTTTTTTTATTTGTAATATCTGCCTTTCGCTTTTTGCTGCTGAGCGTCGGTGCTATTGAGCGGGAAATACTAGTCTCGTGATGTGAACGTTAGTGGAAATTATATAGGCAAGATTCCTTTTATAGTATAAAATTGGCCTGTTTCTAAGACGGTGTATTCTATGCGCTGCTGGAGGAAGAGAGAAAACTAGGTTTGTTGGAACTGATTCATGACGTCACCAACTGTGTCGTGAACGTAATCACGAAAGTGAGTGACTCAACATTATCGCCGCGTTTGTCGGCTGTTATCTCTCGTCCTGCTTGTATTTATACCTTACTGGTAGGTGCAGTCTCTTTCAATATGAGCTGCAACGCGGCGCTCATGGTCGAAGGTGTCCAAAGATTGCTGCCGCAGCAGCGACATACGACAAGGTGCCTTAATAAATGCCAGTAATTGGAACGGTGTTTATAGTTCTCCAACTTTTTCGTATGTCGGCGCCGTCTTCCTGTCTTTCGGCCCCTTCAATCACGGCCACCGTGTCGTAGCTCGTATTAAACAGGATCATACATCGTTAATGTATTCGTTGTAATTGATATAGTTGCCATGCAATTTTTTCTTACTGCAAAACTGCAATTTTCGTGGCGTCGTCAAGAGAGGACAGAAATAAAGAGAGTGCAGGGAGGTTACCAAGATCGTCATATGCGATTTGTTACCCTGTGATGAGGGAGTGGGAAAAGCGAATACAGAAGATAACGGAATAGAAAGAGACAGTAAACGGCCATGAATGTCTCCATTTTACTAAGCGGAGTAAGCAAATGTGCGGTAGTGTTTGCAACTCTGTTACTCATTAAAAAAAAAAAAGAACGCAGTTTCACCCGAAAGGCGAAGCATCGATTGCCATAGCCAATCAGTAGACGTCTATACGAAGTAAAGAGTAGTTTCATCGGCCGTATAAACTTGTAAACATTCGCTTAGCTAACAAAATTAACCAGCATGGTGTCAAGCGCGCACAAGCAAACATGAACACCTCTCCCTCGATGACCACGAGCACTCGCTGTCAAAACGCTGCAGTGGGGAAGCGCGGCAGCAGCAGCGAGTGAATTGACCTTCGTGCTGCCTCTCACCTCAACGCGAACTTAGCGGCGAGAACACAGCGCACACGAAGCTATCAGCACTCGGCGCACTCTGTCCCCATCGCAGATCACTTTCAAGATAAGGCCCGCGCGGCCGCACCATACGCAGTAGATTGTGAGTTCTTAGTTATAGGTACTACATGGCATGTTATACGGATGTCGTGATAGAAGAGGTGTATATATGTACCGACCTGAAGAACGTCCAAGGAAGACAGTCGCTGAGCTGGGGGAATTTGGGTGACCATAGGTGACGTTGGTGACTCATAAAGAACGGCAAGTAGAACGAAGCATGCATACAAGCGCAGGTAAGCTGCAGCAGTACATAATAAATACAGTAATTACAGGTGACCACGGGGAGTAAGCGATGCGTTTGACGATAACTAATTATATATTTATTATTGGATCACAATGCAGTCTCACCCAGGTCACTCGAATGAGCAGTGAACACCCGAGAGGTTATGAGTGCAATTTTGAATTTGTGTATCGCAGCGTGCAGGCTGACCCTCGAGTATAGTTATGCCCCGGTAACGACCGATTCGTGAACAGTTCTGAACCGGAGAGCCGTATTCACAAAAAAAATGTGTTTTTTTTTTCGTAGGTCATCTTCGAACTAGCCTGCCACCTTGGCTAATAATATGTTCAGGATAATGATTCGTTGGAACTTTTTTTCTCTTCCGAACAATTCCAGCGGAAGAACTTTGCGCGAATGCGGGCCGGGTTTCTTATCATTTATGTATACTCGTTCACGCTCCGTCGACTTCTCCAGCCAGAAAGAACGATCCCAAATTTTGCGCGCTTGAAAGTAGCGCGCGCACTCACACCAGGGGCGGTGACCCGGCCGTTCCATGCCTTTTCGACGACGCGTACAATGCAACGCTTTCTCCGGGAACCCGGCTTAAGGAAATGCACTCGGAAGCTTTGCTGCACTCGACCGCCGCGCCAAAGCTCTCTGTGCCACGCACTGGACGGGAAAGCAACACGGGTCATCGATCTCGCGAATGCGAGCGCGAAGCCCAAGCGGTTGCGATTATGCGAGCAGCACCACCCTGTATGTCTTTAGACTTATTTTTATATTTTGTATGTTTGTCCGTGACTACTTCCTCCAGGTTCTCGAATTTATCTCCGTTCTTCCACTCGCGTATGCCTCGGCTGCGTTGCTGCGGCGAAATGCGACGTATATTGCGGGACCTCCTACGGACATGTTGATCCACGACAGCAATTGAAGCTCCGATGCTGCGCGGAAGGTAAAATGCAATGAGAGAAAGGGCAGCTGAATATGTTGGCGATCGGGGGAGATCTCAACAACATTGCCGGCAAGATTGGATCCCACTACGGTGTGCCTCATAATCATATGGTGGTTTTGGCGCGATAAACCAAATAATTAAATTTTTGTTACACTCTAAAACTT
Organism: Dermacentor silvarum; assembly: GCF_013339745.2. Taxonomy (NCBI): domain Eukaryota; kingdom Metazoa; phylum Arthropoda; class Arachnida; order Ixodida; family Ixodidae; genus Dermacentor; species Dermacentor silvarum. The sequence goes on from NC_051156.1 coordinate 143,487,882, forward strand.
GTCTTTATGCCTTGCTTCGTCACCTTTCTTTTGTACAGCCGCGGTACCTATGATGCTAAATCTTTCAAACTCTGTGTTAATAAAGACGTCACCGTTTTTCTTTTGTTTAGATTATACAGGCGGTTAAAAATGCCTGTCGAAATGCAGTGGACATAGTCTTAGGGTGGCTTGGAATATTTAGTGAAAAAGTTGGCCGACAAGAGAAACATCAACGTAGGTCCACGCTTCACGCTAAAATTGTTATACAAGAAATACAACAAGATACCCTGGTGAGTCACGCAAATTCGTTAATTCACTTTTCTGTGCGGATGTTTCATTCTTTTTATCCGCTCGTTTTCTGACTTGAAGGGCCCCTTCAAAATTGGCTCAGTTTATCCTTCGAACGTTTGACCACGTTGCACCTGCCTTCGCATCCGCCTTAAGATATGTGCATCATATTTCAAAACAATAAACCTAATATAGCGGACGAGAATTGGTCTTTCCTAAGGAAAAGTACCGGCATATGGTCTATTCGTTTATGAAGATTTCGCTTGATTTCACCTACATACGCGTAGCCAGAATCACCACTGTTCTAAAATGTCCTGTTACTGGAACAGAAAGTACCGCCATTCTCGTGGCCATCAAGGATCACACAAACCTTCATCATATACATTGTCGTTACCATAACATTATTACATGGTGCAAGGCGAAATCACGCGCAAACCTATACGCGTCCAACATTTGCCACGGACTCCTCCTAAAATCCCATCTAAGTTAACGACGCAAAGCAGAGCCTAACATATAGCAGCTGAGAAAGTGCGATTTATGCGATTGAATTCATTCAACAATAGCGAATTATCATTGCTACTACTGCAAATACATATTTCAATGGTCGAGGCACAGAGTATGCTTGGATGAGGGTGTATGTCCTTGGAAAGTAATATGGCGGCAAAATGCGGAACTTCGTACAACAGTTCATTCCTGCTTTCTCGGTGAGTGGCCGGACGAATTATACACCTTTTCACAGCACAATCAGATAATGCACACACTGGGACCAGATACTGCACGCACTGAGCCCAATTTTTATTACCGCTGCTATATACGTAGAAGCAAAGTGAGTGCAGTTCGTTATTTGTCGGCATTTTCGCTGCGCCAGCAAAGACGAAATCTCCATTTCGGACGAAACTAAGAGCGAAAGATGTGCATCGATGTCACTGAAAGGAACACCTCGTGCTTTCAGCTCATTTAAAATGTACGGGACTGGCTGCAGAGATTATTCGCAATCTTTTTTTTTTTTATTCTTCATGCGAGTAGTCAGTGCTAGGAGTACGGGTAAAATAGCGTGCTCCAAATTTACTACTTCTGTAAGCGTACTGGCGTGATCTGTTGATGGGCTACATCCATTCGTTGCAGTGTGTCGCCAAGAATGTCACGGATCATTACCCGCTTCTTTTTTTATTATTTTTTTAGGGGGGGGGGGGGAGAGCCGGGAGCTAGGAGGCTGTATTTCGAGTGAAAAATGATGAAAATGTCAGACGAGACGCCTGTCGGTTCAGAGTCATTCCACGTGGTTATTTTCGGATGTCTCGGGCAACATCGACGTTGCAATCTCTTTTGAAGGATGCCCGTAGCTTAATCGACAGCATTGTAGCGAGGTACTGCTTATTTTCCAGCTGCGAATTCGAACACAAGGCTCCGGTTCCTCGCAGCAACCTGAAAACTTTAACGTGAACACAATGACTCGCAGTAATGACCAGGCATTGCTACGTTTATATATTTTCATCGTTCAAAAACATGGGCCTGTAAACGGTAATCATCACAAAACTCAACGGTCCATTGGCGCTGGCCGAGCCAAAGCGAATTGAGACGGGGCCTTCCTTTTCTCCTTTTAATTTCTTTTTTTTTCGGGGGGGGGGGGGGAGGGGGGGACGTGGCACGCTTGTGTTCAGCGAGCGTTAATATGCTGGAGCCAAGAAAGATTGGACGCAGCAATTTCCTTCGCAACGAAAAATTGGTCCATCTCGAGTGGCACGCGCAGTTTGCTTCGGCTTAAACAAAATTGTAAATTAAGGTCCTGGAAAGGGTGACGTAATAAGTCATCGGCCTGTAGTGGGCAGCCCACCTCGTGCGAGGCATGATCAAGAAAACATGCGTATGCTTTATTGGCCTTCTTTTTTCTTTCTTTCTTTTCCTTCGGGCTCAACCGCATCACCTAGTCAGCAGAACAGTCAGGAGGGACGTGCATTAAATTACGTGCGTTCAAGCGGCAAAACTCTGCTCACGTTGGTGAAAGGGACGAAGTATCTACAGAAATGAAAATAACCGAGATAGGTAGCCAGAAACTCGCGTAATTTGTTCTGTTTTTTTTTTTTTTTGTGAACCGTTCAACGTATCTCGTTGCTGGCGCTTGAACATATTAGATCCCGGTACGTTGTGAACATTCAGCATCGTGAAAACAAAAAGAAACTGTGAGAAATTGTGAACAAATGCATAAAGAAGTCTGTTTACAAGCTTCAGAGAGGAATTTTGCTTGGGAACGTGCGTCTGTTTTCGTTCTATTCGCTCGCTTCATTCTTATGAAAGTCACTAGCTTCGCGGACACAGAAAGCTGGAAGCGAATTCTTCAGATATAAATAAACGCTGAGCCACGTGCAATGAGAAGTGCAAAATTAGAAACAAAAACTGTACTTTTCAGAGGTAATTAGAAAAAAGTAATCGCTAGTTAGCGTTAAACCTTGTCGTAAAGAAGCGACGAAATTGGCGAAAATGTGCAAGGCAGGAAGCGTCACGTTACTGTTAGAGTAACTTCTCGCGTGAATTGGTTGTTCGTTTTCAACTCGATCTTTTTTGTAACGTTTTATCTGTCGCCCTAGTTCTATGCCAGGGTGGCTTGGCACGCCGGTACGTCGAGACGACGTTCTGTATTTCCTTTTTGCAGCCGAGGTCTGCAGAGCGCACCTTGGCGAGCGATTCAAGCATTACGAGGCGACTGGAAAGTTGTTGTGTAGCGGCACTCGTGAATGCAGCCGTGGGAGGTGTGACGTTAATGTCATCTCTGTTAGCGACTTGGTGCAAGATGCCCTCGCGGCGATCTTGCAATACTTTTGCGTCTTCTTTCGTTACATACTTTACGCGCTTATCTCTTTCCTTTTCTTTCTTTCGGTCATTTGGCTTTTGAAAGCCGCGCTTTTCACATTTCCACCCTCCCGAGTTTTCGATTTCATTCAGCACCTTCATATTTTCTGTTGACGTCGAGACGTGTATAGTGGTATCGTGTGCAAGCTTTAGAGGCTTACGTGGTGTATCGATAAGAGGCAATTAAAAACGTAACTCGCAAGCCACTTACCTAGCGTAGCTATTATAATATGCGCAGGGAACCACGAAAAATTGTAATGCGAAAACACATGACCCAAAGAGCACTGGCGACAGAAACGAAGTTTCTTTGTCGATTGTTGGCCAACACGGCTTCGCATGGGTGCTCTGCAATTCAGCCAACATAACGAACCCATTTTAAGCACAACGTACGCGAAGAGCCGAGAAGCAGGGTGTCTTACGCCACCGTTTTAATCCAGCAAGAAGGAGACGAAGAACTGCCGTGACACGCGCCCTGGATTACCGCACTTCTGCGCGAGCTACTTATCTGCTCTCATTCACAATCCCTTTCTCTTTGCTTTGCTTTTCTTTTCGCTTCATTCTCCCCCAGTGTAGGGAAGCACACCAAGTACGACTCGAGGCTAACAACTACGCCTTCCATTTTCTTTATCTCTTACTCGATCTGTGATAATGGGAAAACGCTGCACTACCATGCACCGAGTACACCATGGTGCAGCGGTCGGACCACGCAACTATCATCACGAATTATTGCCCCCGTCATAAGCACCACGAATCAACACACCAAGAACAGACGTGACAAGAAAATTGAACAAGAGTTTTGTTTTTCGTCCGAAACGGGACGGCGAGGAAAATACTAGTAAAACGTGTATAAATGTTGTGTTCGCTCTAGGGACATGACGAAACTTGCAATAACGCAGCTGCACTGAAATATTTGTAGTTGACACGACGATTTTCATTGACTCTACACTTACTCGAAGCTACAAAAGTTTGGAAAGGAAACCAGAGCGCTATATATGTTTCCGAGGCGTTAATGAGAACTGTGAGGGGTTGAAAAAATCAAAACAAAAGTTTCGAGTTACTCTGCAGAAATGAGATTCGCGGGAAGATTTCTGGTCACACAGTGGCAAAATTAGTCATCAGGTCACATGGCATCGAAAACAAAGTTGAACTATATATACACACGTGTTTTAATAGTAAATAATATAAGCTCACATGTAATGCGGGTGATATAATCACACTACACTATTATTTGGTTGATTTTGATTACAACTATGGTTGTACGCAAGGATTTTGACAAAGAACAAACCTTTATTGAAAACATTTCTTTTTCGGACACTCTAGACAACTTACGTTCCAACTATGGCATGAAACCAAGTCTACAGGAATAGTGGCAGTCAAGACCAGCAGAAATAATAGAAAGTGGTGCTCCTTGTATACCAACTACCACCTTCCCCTTATTATACTACCATCACTAGGAGCTCTGCTGGTACACAACCGTAGTAGACCTAGCGCATTTCAGTGAGATTCCAGCCGTGGTATACAATAGGTCATGTCGTAGTACAGCGCTCCTAGTTATGACAATAATACATTCTCGTGCGTATTTATACGGGCCAAGACACTCGTGGGAATGAACGGACGCGTTGAACAGAGCTCGCGAATTCGCGAGGGCCTTCTGGCAGATTTTCTGTGCGGCTTACCATTATGCCCGTGCCTGACTGGGTTCAGCTCAATTCATTATGCATTCGGTTTTTGAGGAGACGTTCCACTTCTAAAGAGAGCACCGCCGTTAAAGAGCTCACGTTATGAGAACTTCTTTGCAAGCCCGTCGAACGACCACAATGCGGGTGGGACTGAACGCGTGGGCGCACCGCGCACTTGTAGCAGTAATCAGGGTTTTCTTCTTTAGTGCCGCTTTTCCTAAATATCCAACATAAAACGTCTGTTCAAATGAAAGCATTACAAGCATACGAAATCGCTTACAAATTTTTGCTTTTACAAACGATGCCCCTTGACTATAGGGAAAACCGCCATTGACGGTCCGCATACTCTCAGACGACTGTCACTTCTATGAAAGACCGTGGAATTTATAATTTAAACAGGCTGGCCAAATCCTGTCGCATGAAAATGTATCCGTGAAGGAGGTGCTTCATAGAACGAGGAAAAAAAAATACAGGCGCTTTCTAACATTATCATAACATCATGATAACATCATAACATAACATCTATCTATCTATCTATCTATCTATCTATCTATCTATCTATCTATCTATCTATCTATCTATCTATCTATCTATCTATCTATCTATCTATCTATCTATCTATCTATATATCTATCTATGTATCTATCTATCTATCTATCTATCTATCTATCTATCTATCTATCCATAAGCGATACTGATTTTCACCACTTCGCGGTAATCTAGGCTTTATTGCCCAACAATTACGATCGGTGGACCCCGCTTCGTCAGGGGTTACAGGCAGTTTTAACCGTAGACGATGGTTGGTTCACCGACCGAAACTGTTGCCCAATAAAGCAAAGATTACCGCAAAGTTATGAAAATAATTTTCATTAGCATTATTGTCAGGCCCGTTGAACAACCCTACTCTATATGTACAGCATATATGTGTCTGTGCTGCTCTGCCTTGCGAACTCACCTGTTACATGCTACAATTGGTAATCTGCAATATGGGCCGTAAGCTAAACAATCATTACTGCCTAACTAAAATTGGCATTTATTCGAATGCAATAATGTCTAGAGTAGTCTAGCTCAAGAAGGATTATTCTGCTGCGTGCCACGGGCGATTCTTAAGAACTCTCTTATCTCTGAAAGAAAACACCCGATATACATCAGTATGCAAAAATGCCTGCAAGTGCTCGTGACGCTACAAAAGAAGCAAGAAGGAGAGCGCGCAGAGATTAACTGCGACGCTGACCCGGACATGTCGTCGAGCGGAGAGATGCTGCACCTCTGAGTAACAGTTTAATTACACAGATTAAGGAGATGATGGCCTACAAGGCAATGCAGATTCTCTCGCAGTTCCCGGCTGGTTCGTGTGCTGACGATCGATTGAGCGGGAGACGTGCAGAGCTGCCGCACTGGCTGTTTCGGTTACTAATCAAATAATACGTATGGAGTCCAAGCAAATGCATGTACTGTAACAGCCTTGTGTTACAGGTGGAATAAAGCTCGGGTTTGAACGTGATCAATAAAACAAGGCTCTTGTCACGCTTGCTAGAACTTCTGTATATGAAAACAGCTGATAAAATTTACGCTAAGCAAGGACATTGTCAATAAAACAATGTTAAAAGTTTGTAAATACTGTCTTTCGTGTGAAAATGATTAACTTGAGAACTGGAAGGGTTATTAAAGGACAGGGAAGAGAATACATTGCAATGTCTCCTTTTTCATATTATTATTATTATTATTATTATTATTAATATTATTATTATTATTATAAGTAAAATCTCGGGATGTGTGAATGTTCGAACCTTCTGAATAACGAATCGAATACTCTCCTGTTCGATTCGTTACTGGAATCAGAATGTCAATGTGTTATTAAATTATAATGGTTTTCGTGTAGATTTCGTATAGTTCCAGTGGTCAACTGTACACAATCAAACAGGAAATTTAAGGAAAAATGCAATAACTTTCATCCCATCCACAGCGGACACAACGTACTAAAGTTTCGCTGTGCCTAAGCTTTGCGCGACCGAGTGCAAGCTTGCCCCGTTTTTTTTTTCTTACTCCACTATCGCTGTAGGCAGTAGTAGTAAGTGGTTCATGTGGAAAGGGAAATGTTGGCGCTATCTTCTGCAGCCCTTGAGGGAGCACGGTTCAGCATTTCTGCTTCGGTCAAAATATCTATACACGTATATCATTTGATCTGTCCAATCTTTGTATGATAATGCATGACAGCATGTGCCCCGAGGAACTGTGAGTTTGTGAAGAAACTGCTTAGTTACTCCTAATGCTCCCTCGATGCCTTTCCCAAACCATTATTTTTACCCTGCAGCGTAATGACTGAAACTTCCTATTGTTATTCATACCAGGGTCTGAATATTGTTTGATAATAATGGTGAGACGTCTTTACACTATTCGTAAACTAACAGAAAAAATCTAAATTTTATTGGTATTTGATTTGGTTTCGGAATCTGCTTCACACCCCCCTCAATGAAAACTGAAAGAAAGCCAAGAACCCTTCTTCATGTTTACGAAGACGTTAAACACACCACTGCGAAGGAACATAGAATGCGCTGGGAATAAATGCTGGCGTTCAAATTGATTGGGGTGAAGATATCTTGTTTGACTAATGGTATAAAAGTATTGGAATGAATAGTAATTGAAAAAAAGACAAAAAAAAAACGAGGAATAGCGCTGCGCTGCCAAATCCAAAAGTTCGTCGGGATGTCGAAATAGCCACAACTGATGAGAAAAATGTTATAGGTCGCTGCTGTTTCTGGCTTAAACCGAAAAAAACAAAGAAAAAAGAATCAAGAAAGAAAAGAAAATCGAAAGAGAGCAAACAATGCATAAAATACGCGACGATGGCTTTAAGGAGAATACTCGCGCCAGTTGCGGTAACGCGAACGTAATGGCCCCCAACAGCACTTCTTTTTCACCAAATGTTTCATCCGGAGAACAAGCTCGACCAGAAAGTAGGCTAAACAATAAGTAAACTAAGAGATCAAAAAAGTGCACCAAAGGAACGCAAATAATTCAGTTTATACCTTCCGCTACATTCCTTCATTTTTCACTATTGCGCTAGATGTTGGCGGAAGTCAGCACGTGACCTTCAGCTAGATTCTTTTGTCGAGTGAGACACCGCAAAAGCACACCCAAACAGAAAGAGAGAAAGAGAAACAGAGAGAAAGAGAGCAACAAATGGAAGACAAAGTGCCCCGAAACGAATACGCTGTAGTCCTGGTGGAGAGTGGAGGCATCGCAACGAGGGCTTCCCGGTATCCTCGAGGGTGATGGAACGACCCTATGAGTGGCGGACAAACACTCCGCTTCATGAAATGATGAAGAGGTCTCGAGAGCTGGAGGAAACAAAACAACAACAACAAAAAAGCAAGAAGAAGAAAACATTGTGCATGTTGGAGCCTCAGTGCGAGTGGACTGTCCTGCGTTGCACTTCACTGTCCGAAATTCACAGATGCTTCTTTGCGTCCTCTAGCGGTGGACAACGCGCGATATCGAATGCTGGAGAAGAAAACAGCTCAATGAATTGTGGCCTTCTTGCTCGGAGTCGTTGAACGCATACGTTTAAACGCGGATAACATGGGTCTCTGAGGATACGGAAGAATGCTCTTTTAACACGCCTCTTTGTTTTGACACAGAGTGCCCGATTGTTCAGCCACAGCTCAGGGCTCTGCATGCCGTCTTACACTAATATGCTTCGTTGATGTGGGAGCCTCGTGATATCACTACCTATAGGTGTGGCGTTTATCAATGCCTACGCGTTCCTCGTAGGTGTATGGCCGACGCCGCTGCCTGTGACCCCTGCGACAAAGACGAAACGAAGCGTCGTGTTCAGTGCCAGTGCCCGCTGTTGAGTGCACTCCGCGAGTATACGTAAACAATCGCTGTCCGTCTTACTCAAATAGTTGTACGACCGGGGTCTATCGGAAGAATAAACTTCAAAGTATCGACGGAAGCTATCGCATCAAGACGCAGTGCAAGCACTACTGCGCTTCTTGTCATCCGCTGGCCTGTGCGGACGCATCTAATGTGAACGCCCTTCGCACTCTTGCATTTGAATTTCCCTGCCTATCTCTTGGTGCTGTACAAGTCATAATTTCCCTCCACCCTAGTGCAGGGCCGCAAATAGAAACATCTTGACTGGTTTAAGTGCCTGCATATTCTATCTTGCTAATATATATATATATATATATATATATATATATATATATATATATGAACGAGCAGAAAGGGAACCGAGGGGCCCGATTATTCTTAATCATATCATAAGAAGCCAACAACCAATGACACCAAGGACAACATAGGGGAAATTACTTGTCCTTACTCATTGAATTAAAGAAATGATACAATAATGGCAATGAACATGGATGAAAAAACAACTGTTCGCAGGTGGGGAACGATCCCACGTCTTCGCAATACACGTGCGATGCTCTTACCATTGAGCTACCGCGGAGCCGTTTTCCCATCCACTTTCTGCGGTATTCAAATATTAAGTACAAGTAATTTCCCCTATGTTGTCCTTGGTGTCGTTGGTTGTTGGCTTCTTATGATATGATTAATAATAATGGGGCCCCTCGGTTCCCTTTCTGCTCGTTCATTGCATAACGAGGACTCGAATTCGGCAACATTGATGCCTTCACGAAGGTTATGTGGGTTTATTGACCAGTTGCCATCACCCAAAAGGATTACGTGCTCGTGACGCCTGCGGCAGAAAGGATGTTCCACATCTGCCGCCATGGTTCGTGAGTGGTGGCGCTGGCGAACACTCCCAAGGTTAGTTCTAGTTGTAAAACATAAATACCCCAGAAAGTGGATGGGAAAACGGGTCCGCGGTAGCTCAACGGTAAGAGCATCGCACGCGTAATGCGAAGACGTGGGATAGTTCCCCACCTGCGGACAGTTGTTCTTGCACCTATTTTAATTTCCATTACTTTATCATTTCTTTAATTCAATTAGTAAGTACAAGTAATTTCCCCTATGTTGTCATTGGTGTCATTGTTTGCTGGCTTCTTATGATATTATTAAATATATATATATATATATATATATATATATATATATATTGAATTTGGTCATTGTAACTACGACGGAACAGCAAGTGTAACGCACACAAAATCCTCCCATGATAGCCAGTCTCAGTCTGTTACGTCTAATATACTGTTACAATAGAACCCTGCGCTCTCTCTTAAAGCGAAGCTTTACTCGCGAACACTCCTTGACATTCCCGACTTTGGATGCTGTCTGGATGCTGCTGCAGTCTTTCAGAGTAGCTCACACTGAAAAAAAAAAATATGATGTGGCCGATGCTGCGATCTAACCTCCGCCCCACAGCACAGCTGTTCGATGCTCTAACCATTATAGGCCACAATCACTATTTTTTTCTTACATGGTATTTATTGCATCATGTATATGCGAGAAAAATACTACACGCGAGAAACGTGCAAGCACTAGCCAACACATCTCGTATTCATGGATTAGAAAAACCTAAAATCTGGTTGAGCATGCACACCCTGCACACACAAAAAAATACAAGTAGCTTTGAACTTAAAAAGGTGGCAACGACAAGCAACGTAACAACAGGTGGTACCAGTCCGGTTGAAACTGTGTTATGTCATACACGTCCTTCAAGTGACCAATCATTTGAGCGTAGTGAAATTTCGACGAAACAACAGGTTCAGCGTTTCGTTCGAACAAGCTATGTAGTCCGATTAAGAAAAACCTATCGAATGACAGGTCTTCTTCGTGGAGTGCAATCAAGTATCGGATGGTATGCTGATTTAAAATGAAGTCTTTCTTAAGAGTTCTTTGGAGCACATCCCAAAATAATATTGCGTCTTTAGAACTTATGAAGCAATGCTCTATAGTCTCAGGTACATCGCAAGATCACAATTTACAGTGGATACAAAAATGCTGTTATTGTGCAACCAAGTTTTCACAGGTAATGTCTCCCTGTGTTATTTAAAGAAAAATGTTTTTGTACATGGGGATAAAGAAAACTCGCGGACTCGCTGAAGTACGTCATGCCCTGGCAAACTGGAGGATATAGAACGGTAAAGGGGAGGTGGGAAAATCACTCATACAAAATATTTATACAATTGTTTCGTGGTCACTGTGTGCAAATACTCAGTAGAAAACCGAACCAAGAGGAATTGCACAGCGAAATACACTTCACATATTATACCCGACAAGCAAAGTCGTTCAGAATATTGGGATGAAACTACCAGGTTGGGTAAATCATTGACTAAGTTAACTTGTATGAATGAGCGTAGTATTCGGCGTGAAGTTTCTCGAAAAAACAAGAAACGACAAACAATCTATCGCACAAATAGATGCACAAGACCACGTCCGCAAGCACATACGGGTCTAAAGATATCTCGTCTCATAGGCTCAATGGTAGAGGACCACACAAGAGTTGCGAATACTTTATGAAACCGTTTAATTTAACTCCGGGCCCAATGAAGTATTTGCAGTAGATAAAATATTTTTGTAGCCACGAACAAGTTACAAGCCGCCGCCCTACCAGATAAAGAAAGGCGGTGCGGCGTACAGGTATCCGCATGGCGTTGAAGTTCCGGTACACGCTTAGTGCCGGCACTAAGCTTCTATGCATCAAAATGTGCACCAAGGTATTTAGGTGGCACGGTTGTCCATTCTATACCAGCATGGGCCAGAATCTCACTTACACTTCTGTTGCGCCAAGGCCAACTAGTTCTTCGGGAGGATCCCCGCATGTTGATTATGATGACGACCTACGTACTAAGGGCAGGTACCAACAAGCTGGGGGATTAGTCAAGAAGCTGGCGGTACACTTGAAATAAATCAGAAACAATAAAAAATAATATAAAAGTCGTCACACTGCGCAGCACTGGTGCGCGAGAGCCTATACGTACGCGCGTGCCAGTTTCCTTTAAGCCAAAGAACCAGGAATGACATGAACAAGTTTATAGCATTTGGTTAGCCGCTTAACAAAAGCTGAGATTCCCAAATGGACGTTCTATCTGCATATCGTTTTTATTTATAGCTCCACCGTCATTTGTATCACGCCGCCTCAATCACGCGCATATGGGCTTTATTAAATTTCTATATTTAATATGTTTAATTATAAATTTATTGAACTCTTAAAACTTGTAATGAGTATAATAATATTTCGAGTACCAAGAACCCGTGGCATTTAAAACACGCTCTACAGTTTTCAACAATGCTTCATAATAAGCCTCATTGCACCTGAACAACTTCATTAGGTATTCGGGAGCAAGATTATCTAATCAAGTTTCTTGTTCACCTAAGTTTCTTGTTCACGCATTTCTTGTTCACCTAAGAACACTTGGGACTTCTTGTTGCGCTTCACTTTGTAATTCCGTTTTTATTGTTATTGAGCAATTTTACTGTTTATTTTAATACTGCTACGTTGCATTTGTATTATTATTATTGTGTTTACGTTTTCATACCTGACACTGCGAGATTTAATTGAAAAAGGTAGTGTACGATATTTGTGTTCATTTATGCATGTCGTGCGGCTAACGTGAGCTCCCCTTCCTCTTTAGAATTCCGAAGGGCCCTGAGGCAAAACAACTTACATGACATTGGACGAAAACACTGAGACAACATATAAATTGGGCCTTTAACAAGTTTAGAGCACACATGCGATGTGCTGTGATGGGTACACTTTGGCCCCTAACCAAGTACCCGCAGCATACTCTCTTAGATGGCAAAAAAGGAGCACATAGTGGCCACCTTTCTTTCTCTATGAAATTAGGTTAACATTGTACTAAACTTTTTACGTTTTTTTTTTTGCTTCCGGAATCGCTCTTCAAGCGCACTCAGATTCAGCAACAAAAACAGCCATTATCTCTCTTGGTTCGCAGAGTTGTGCTGCGTATTTTAGACTAATAAACCTGATTTAAGTTCACAACATAAGTACAAGGAGGTAGAGCTTAACCTATTTTTTCGCCGCCAGAAAAGCGCAAATTGAGAAAAAAATCGGGTGAACCTAAACTTTATCGTTGAATGGATGCGTGAGCTCCAGAGTCGACGCCGCGTTTTCAAACATCCGACCAGATTTTCATTTTGAGCGGGAATGAAACAAATGGAGGAAATGAAAGCGTACTCATAAATGAACACGCGAAGATAGGTTGAGTGCCTGGTTTAGTCAAGCACTACTTACTAAACGAGAATCGGCTATGGAGTAGTTGGCCTAAATAAAGCGACTGGGAGCCTGGATTACCCAGGGAGGCACTTCAAGCCCGCCTAAGTGCCTCGTAGCTGCTTAAGATGCTTAGCCCAGGGGATAAATTCAAGACTCGTGATACATTTTATCCTTAGACTTGCAATTATTTTACCGTTAGCCTTACAGCGTTTTAACCTTTCAGGTCTCGCGAAGATCTCAGACGCAGAGAAGGCGAACAATGCGTGTGCACTCATGCAGCGCGAAAAAAGCTTTTAACTCGCTTAAATTTTTTGTTCACTCCCCAGCGAAATGTTCGAGGCGAAGGGCTTCATCTTTGAAACTATTGAGAGCACGTCAGCCAGACAACGCAGCGTTTTGCGCCTGACCGCGTTGTTTGCACGGCAAATGCAAGCGTACTAAGTGCAAGGTGCCTTTAAAAAAATCTTTTGAGGTTTCGGAAAGTACAATGGCTTGGCAGGCTTGGCTTTGCTGCTGGATAAAACTAGAAGCACAAAGTCGGCCGATAATGCCTGCTAGGCGCCGTAAGTAAAAAGTAAGGTTTCTTTTTCTTTTGGTAGACAGAAGGTCTGGAATGCTGAAAGAAACCAATGTTTTAGATTTCCTTGAAACATTGCTGTCTTAGAGACAACGGACGTGAAACCGTTTTCAGTTTGGTAACTTAGAAGTGAGAAGATTCTCCGTAGAATAAAAAGCGCCAGAATTTTCCCCAGCTGTCGACGGCAGACGGCTCGCATTCAGGCTTTTCTCGAAAGCTGTGGTTTAAGCGTCTTGAAGACGGAAATGTCGGTGCTTATGCCAACTGAGGCAACTATACGTTTCTAGAAGGCGTTGGTTTTGAGGACTGCTTCTCACGATTTCATTGTTTCGTGCTTCTCGCGATATGTTTTATGCGTCCTTTCACGTCCTCCTCAGTAATCCTACAGACGATACCTTTCCAAGTGGAGATGCGCTGAAAGCGTTTTGAACGCTGCGAACTGCGAAAAACAAATACAATTTTTTCCTAGATAACTGGCTATCAACATGGATATACGTAGTAGGAATTATTCCGCGAATATGATTCTGAGTCGTGTTCGTAAAAAAATCACGATATAGCTTTTCAAACGCATGCGTTATTATTTTTTGTGGATATTATGACACACTGAACTTTTTTTAGGAATAGCAAAAAAATATCCTGGCTTTAATGGGGGAAGAAACCGTAAACGCTGCTAAAAAACTTAAAACAGAATTTCAGCGCTCGAGCAATGAAGCACACTTAATGTTCGCATAATATCTTCAAGTGTCCTCGGCGTACGCTGTATTTCTGCTCCAAGCGGTAACTTTGTAGTGGCCAGTGTGCTTCGCGTCCGCAGAACGAGAAGAAGAACCTCGACATCATGACCACAACATCAGCTTAGTTGCAGTTTTGTCTCCAGAAGAAATAAAGAATTCGTTGGAGGTAATCGCTAGAGGGCTAGAAAGTCGCTTTTCTGCCCAACAACCTTTAGCTCCATTGCTATCCCCATCTGAGGAAGATTTCACGGAAATTTCGGAAACTGAATTATCAGATCTCTTACAAAACTTTCCATCAGCGGCTCCGGGGCCCGATGGAATCACTTCGACCATGTTAAAAATTTTATATAAAGAATCGCCAGAATGTTTATTAGACATAATCAATTATTCCGTCAGAAGGGCATGGGTTCCATTGGGGTGGAAAATTGCCAAGGTCATTCCGTTGCTCAAAAATCCGAGTGACGGCTATATATTAGACAATATAAGGCCAATCGCGTTAACTTCAAATTTAGTAAAATTGATTGAAAGAGTTATCAATATTCGTATCGTAAATTTTCTTAATGAGCGATCGATTCTAAGTACGAAACAAATTGGTTTCAGATCACAGTGCTCTATATGGCAGGCCCATATTGACCTTGAAAGCCGTATTCAGTTGGCAAGGCGCCAAAGACAGTATGCGGCATTAGTCACTCTAGATATCTCAAAAGCATATGACAGTGTTGAACATGTGATATTGATCAATCAGCTTCAAAAGATTAACCTTCCAAAATACCTTCAAGTATGGATTTCAGAATTTTTAAGGAACAGAGAATTTTATTGCTTCCAAAGCGGCCAATTTTATTGCTTCCATTTCTTCGGCTAGGTACGCACAGTCAAGAGGCGTTCCACAAGGGGCAGTACTTTCTCCAGTCTTATTTAATATTCTAATGAGTTCCATCCCATGTCATGATGATGTACATACTTATGTGTACGCTGATGACATAGCGTTTTTTTCTTCGGCAAATGACATCCAAAAACTTTATCAAGTATTACAGACATACTTGTCTGCTATAGAAAGATGGCTTGATGCGATGCATCTCTGTCTCAACGTTAACAAATGCTCAGTGCTAACGTTTCCATTAACGGACCCCATATATATTTCACTCTCTTATCATCTACATATTATCCCACAAGTAGAGACAGTCAAGTATATCTTGGGGTGATATATGACGGTTCACTATCATGGAAGGCACACATTGACTATATTGCAACAAAAGGTATTCGCGCGGTTGGCTTGCTGCGTAGGCTGAGCAATAGTCGATCAGGAATGCGAAGAGCAACGCTTTTAACAATATACCGCATGTATGTTCGACCGGTATTAGAATTTGGATGCGTACTGTACGCTGGAGCTCCTGCATATAAACTTCGCCCCCTTGTTCTTCTGGAGAGGCAGGCCTTGCGACAATGTTTAGGGCTACCTAAATTTGTAGCAAATGAAGTTTTGCATCTGGAAGCTAGGATGCCATCTCTTGTTACGAGGTTTCGATTATTAGCTGTGCAGTCATATTTAAGACTATATGAATCCCCTATAAGGCGTTCACAAACAGTTTTCATCTCCCAGCCGGACTTGTTTTTCGGATTGTACTGGCCGCGATTCCACACACCACAAATTATTTTTATTCAAACTCTCCTAGATCAAATAAACATACAAATTCGTGAGGTGAGTCCTGTTGTTTACAACACCAATTCCATTAAAATTCAGTATGATGATATTTTCCCTAAAAATGCCAAGGCATTCTCTTACCGCATGCTAAGCTCAATAATAAATGATTACTTTTTGCACGTTCCGATCAAGACAGTTATTGCCACTGATGCTTCTCAAAATGAAGAAAAGTGTGGAATTGCAATATTTTCTCCTATTCTTGATTGGTCGTTTTCTCTTCGCCTCCCAGACTTCGTACCAATCTTTCTAGCGGAATTTTTAGCTGTCGTTCTAGCCCTCCGTAAACTCAATACATCAACATGTTCTACAGTAATCGTGACGGATTCTTTACCTCTGTGCTCCTCCCTCACAGCGTCCGATAATTCCCCAGTTTTGCAAGCTTTCAAATCGTTAGTGCCCCCTCACTTAGCTTTGATTAGATTGGTGTGGGTACCAGGGCATAAGGGCCTATTTCTAAACGAAATGGCAGATTCGTTGGCGAAAGCGTCCCTGAATGGCCCGGTAATTCATATCCTACCGATTTCAGCTTTCATCATAGGGGCTAGATTTCGGAGAAAAATGATGCTGCGTGAATTTCACGCCCCTTCTTTAACAAACTCGTCAGATTTTCAGCACTTGTCGCATTATTGGAATAGCAAACTCTGTCAAACGCGATCACTTGAAGTCGCAATCACTAGACTACGCTGCAGAATTCCATTTTTAAATTTTTACCTACACAGAGCTGGTCTGGTTCCCTCACCTAACTGTTCCTATTGTGGACAACATGAAACATTCGATCACTTTCTCATTTCCTGTCAAAGATATTCTGAATGTCGAAAAAGAACCTTAGAAACACCGTTCCGCCTTCTTAGATTAGAATTAAATGTTCAAAATTTACTATCATTGGGGGCCTCTACCCTTGGGCACAGCGACGGGAAGGTTGTAGATGCCATCCAGAATTACATTACAGGGTCAGAAAGATTTAGATGACAGAATCACGGCTTAGGGTACCGAAATATTTTTAGAAATTTGATGACTTGCTATCTACTTCTTTTTTTTAATTTATCATTTACTCCTTATTCTATTCAAGTCATATGATATATTCTAATTATTCATTCTCAGATGCGTATATATTCCCACATTTATGTTTGTTTTGTTTTATACATCTCCCTTCTGATTGTTATTTCAAACTACCCGGTTCTTGGCCAATCCCCCAGAGTGGGTATGTGCCAGTAACTTCAAGGCTCTACATCTACATCTAGTTGCCCCGACGAATAAATGATTACTTCTTCCGAGTCTTGTGTTCCCACAAGTTGGTGACCTCGGACGTGATCCCGCATCGCAACTATTCGTCCGCCGCTTCTCTTCGACGCCATGGAATCGAACTCCCAAGACAATGCCACACCTTCCATCGCTACAATCAAGCTTCCCGAGTTCTGGCCCGCAGATAGTGAGCTCTGGTTTCTCCATATCGAAGCGCAGTTCCGCCGTCACCGCATCGCATCGCAGACGGCCAAGTACGACTATGTCGTGAGTGCGCTCAGCCCGACAACCACAGCTTTGATCCGCGACGTTTTGCTCACTCCCCCACCCGACAACCCCAGTTCCAACGGCATGCATGGTGGAACGCTTCCACCGTCAACTGATAGCATCACTGCGTGCGCAGGACTCAGCAATTCCATGGACAGAACGCCTGCCTCTGGTTCTGCTAGGTCTTCGCACCGCGGTGAAAGAAGACACACAGTGTTCATCCGCAGAGCTGGTTTTCGGCCCGACACTTCGCGTACCCGGCGAGTTCTTTGCCTCGGAACCAATATCAGCTGAGCTACACTCTTACGCCGACCGCCTGCGAACTACTATGGCTACTGTCGTACCACCACCGCTTCGTCAGGATCGCAAGACCGTGTATATAAGCCCTGCATTATTTCATACTAGCCATGTCTTCATCCGCCACGATGCCACTCGCCCTCCACTACGAGCACCTTACGACGGTCCTTTTAAAGTCCTGAAGCGCGATCTTAAGTACTTCACTCTCCTTGTTAATGGACGCGAAGAGACGATATCTATAGACCGTTTGAAGCCAGCTCACATAGACGCTGGCAACACCATCTGAAGCAGATAAACCGCTCGACGGCAATGCCTTCATCACTAGGGGGGGAGCCATGTAGTGGCCGGTGTGCTTCGCGTCCGCAGAACGAGAAGAAGAAGAAGCTCGACATCATGGCCGCAACATCAGCTTAGTTGCCCCGACGAATAAATGGTTACTTGTTCCGAGTCTGGCGTTCCCACAACTTCAATAAGGAATTTGCCGTTTATATGCAATTGTTGTGCCATCTTTTGCTTGTGTGTTTGTGTGTGTGTGTGTGGGGGGGGGGGGGCATTTACGAAGGGGTGTCGCCTATTCCTAATTAGAATAAGTGCCCCGCTTATGACCGACTTACATAGGAGCACATAGTATCTTGAACACGTCGTGTGCCATAGTTATGCCATGTCCACCGTTACTCTCTTCCGACGCTGTTAAATCGACCGGGCTCAAGACAGTTTGCAGAAGCGAAGAGCCTCGAACGACTTGCCGTGTGCGTCACCATAGCGCAGAAAGTAACGGGAGCCTTAATGGACTTCCTCAAATCGACAGCTCTTGGCGACCAGTTATAGAATCTGAGTTCACAACCAAGTGTTTGAGCATGTTTGTTTTTCTTCGTTCGTTTATCCGCGTTTCTCAATACAGGGTAGCAAACCATATGTGCGCCTCATTAAACTCGCCGTCTTTCCCTTCTTCTACCGCTCTCTTTGTGTATACACGATAACCTGTGTGATCACCTAGCATATTATTACAATTGTGTCGGATGAGGAATGCGATATGAACATAGGTGTCACGCGCATGCGCAACACGCCATCATGTGCATACTAAAGCTATTTCACAAGGTCTCATTAATGTGCGTAGATGTCAGAAAACTATAATCGCCTTTTTTCGCGCGAACGTTGCAGGAGGTCTTCCTCAACATGCCTACAGAACGTCACACAATTATGTCCGCTCATGAATCACGGTGCAAGTGTTGCGCGGTTTTCAGAGATTGCCTAACGACTTCAACATCTGAAGTTAGTTGCCTTATAGTCGTTACATAGCCGTTTTGTTGGAAATTACAGCCTGTCTCGTCTTGAGATGCGTTTTTTTTATTGGCGTTAACCGTTCAGCACGTTGGCACCGCATCCCTGTCGGTGCCATAGTTATTGCCTTCTCCTTTTTATTTACTACAGCGAACTCGCACGTGTGTGCTTAAATTGGAGCGGCGCGGTCTCGAAGTGGTTGTTCCCCCAAATCTGTTCAAGCAGCTTTCTTGTGCCAATCACGTATAAGCATTCTACAAGCCGTGGTTTAATTCGTTTAACATTACAGTTGGTACCGGAGAGAAATAAGCTACTAAGATCAATTTTAGCAATACTTTGTCCTCTGCAATAAAATGCGTATAGAAGCACGTTTCGCTGCCGTTGCTTCATAAACGACTCTAATATAACAACACAATCAACCATGGTTATTCCGCTCTTATTTTGAGTTCAGGTAGCCAAGAAAATATTGGCGTCTTCATCATACGTATATATACAATCAACCGCAAACGTTTACGGGCCGCGTGACCTGAGAAAATGCTGAATACTCGCGCCGTCTCGGAACGTAGGCTGGTGTACCAATTTCCAGCCTGTGCTAATAATGCGAAGAACACTGGGGTGCATACAGTTTTACTGCCTAGAGTCACAATCTGGTCGAAAAGTGCACGTTTTCTCAGATCCCGCGCTCCGTGAACTTTTGCCCGCTCGTTTAGTCTATGTGCACCTGAACGAACACACACACACACACACACACACACACACACACACACACACACACACACACACACACACACACACACACACACACACACACACACACACACGCACACGCACACGCACACACACACACACACACACAGAGAGAGAGAGAGAGAAAGAGGGAGAGACGCAAGCGTGAGCATTATTAGTACGACAGCTATTGTCCCTTTATCTACCACGCGCATCCTCTCGAGCGCCTTAATATAACGCCCTTATTCGCAGAGTATACGTCCAAGGCCTACCTCAAGAGACGAGTTCCTCAAAACTCCGCGTCTCCGTTATTATTATTATTTTTATGCATAAACAACTGCCCCGCGTCCCGTTCTTTCAAGTAGGGGTTGTGGACCCCCAAATAACGCGCACCGCCACTTTCACTTCGTCCTAACTGTCGCCCCCGGGTCGCACAGCGCGGTCTGCGGGTGACGCTCATCGCGCATTTGTCTTCCGCTGACAGCAGCCGCCGCAACTCAGTTCTCTCGGATGCCGCGGCGCTCGCTGCCTGTGAAGAGCGCACAGCATTGAGAGAGAGAGAGAAGATAGCCCGTGCGGTGTGGGGCAGGCACTCTTGCGGCGAGACGCACGCCTGCTGCTGTCAGAGAGAGGGTATAACGGGGAGGGACTATGAAGAATTATCCAAAGCAAATGGCTCCGCACTCCCGTTGGTGCGATGAACAGGAGGTAAACCTTATGCGGAATTTTGTTCTGAAAGATTATTTTTGAACGCGCGCAGCAACTGTCGTAATAACATCTTCAATCATTCTACCTTCGTAAGGATGGCCAGATTTTGGCAGAGAAAAAAAAAAGCGTCAGCGGCTGTAGGGTGGACGATAGACAGCAGCATACGCAGAAGTGAACTGCGTCTCGCGGCGGCGAAGTTCTCTTTTTTTTTTTTTTTGCGTTCGTAGCTCGTAGATCGCTACGCCGGGAAGAACCGTTTTCAGAGCAACGCGATACAACGTTTTGACCTCTCAAACGTGAAAACACGTTTTTTTAGCGGCTCCCGCGAGGAATCTTGTGAAACATTGGTAAATAAAGTGCTCTATCATTCGCGCTATTAGGAGTATTTGTCATGGTTGTTTCATTCTTGCTTGAGCTGCTTCAGTGTGCAATTTACTGTGTGCGGGCGAACATAAATGACAAATAAGCGGCGTTGCCTCGATGGAGCCTTCTAGCACTGCCGCCACAGCGTTAAAGGGTATAGCGGGAGAGGAGGGGTGCTGTACCGAGCCAACGCCTCCTAGGTATAGCCCAAGGGCGGTGCACTTCGATTCATGACGTCATGTCACCTTGCCCGACTGCCATATAATCTAATGGAGATGCTCCTTAGTAAGCCTAGGTGATTTTGACGTGGTCTTTTTCGTGGCGCCAGGCTTGGTGACGGAAATTTCATTCGAAGTAGCATGACGTCTTGAAGTTCGCAGGTGTGCTATTTAGGAGGCGTTGACTGAGCACCGCGAGCGCTCCCTTTCGTCCTCCGAACCAGCGCCCTTATCTCTGTATATTCACGCAGAAACGCCACCGGCCACCAAATAAACCCGTAAAAATAGCTAAAGAAAGCAAATAAAGCATTAATTAGGTGTTTGCAAATTGGCGGCGGCGAAGTGGACGCGAATGATTCGTTTGCACCGATTTGTACAATCCGAGGATTCTGCGCGACTTCTTAAATGCATGTGCTTGGGCATGTTGGTAATCCATAGGAACAATTTTTCTTTTGCGCACAAAAAACAGAGGAGTGTGTTCTTCTTCGAACACAGGACACCCGAACACAAGTGTCCGCGTCGTTCCTTTCAGACCTGTGTTCTTCTGTGTGCGCAAAAAAAAAAAAAAGCTTCTTAAATGGAAGAGCATTTCTTCGCTATCCTGCCCCACTTTGGTTGGACTGATTATAATCATCCTCCTCGCCATCATCATAAATAATAATCATCATAATAATCCACATCATCATCATCCCCGTGTTTATGTCCACTGCCGGGCGAAGGCTCTCCAATTTCTTCCGGGTTCAAATGCCGGATGCGGGTGAATTTTTCTTCAACTGCGCAGCTTTGCTTCCGAAAGACCCGTACGGGTTTCCTTTGAAATTTCGTGCTACACTCGTGTGGATGACAACTTTCCTTTTCCCGAACCTTCCTCCAGCTCGCGGGGTTCTCAGAACGACTGATTTGGCAACTTGGCTTGATTTGGCAACTTGACTTGACTCGACTGATTTGGCAACTTGATTTGGCATCGTAGATGGGTTCAGCCGGAATGTTGTTATGGAAACTTTGTAACCGTCAGCAATATCAAGCCTAAGACGTCTATGATCCACACTGCGCATGCGCTAATATTTCGTAGACGCTTGTAGACGCGACAAGCACGAACTGCTTGTCGCATCACCGGCTACTTTCCTGTCGGAGAAGCTGTCACCGGCGCGAACTGATACGTCGTGGACTGACACTACCTGCGCAATGGGCGTTCACTCACACACGGCGTGACTTGAGAGATTTTAACCGGCAGCAAAAAACCCTCGAGCGTTGTTAGCAGGCGCGCGTCTGAAGGACACCTACCTGCAAGTTTCACTGCACGGCTCGCCACGGCAAGTGTTCTCCGTTTCATACACGACGGGGCAACATCGCTGACGAAACGATTGTGCATTGTATGTGAGAGAAAGACGTTAGCACGCGTCAAGTAATTTGACGTGGTATAAGACCTCGTACTTTTTATGTTGCAAAATATGAAGTAACTATCAAATTGAAGGCATCGAAGTTCTGAACTTGTTTACCACTGAATGAGCGGAGTGACAACGTCCTTCGACTCATGGACTTGCGCTGTACTCGCGGACGGAACTGCCATTCTAGGTGCCTATATGAGTGACTGTGAGGGAGCTTTGCTGTCTTGCAGTGCAACTATGTGTGTGTGTGTGTGTGTGTGTGTGTGTGTGTGTGTGTGTGTGTGTGTGTGTGTGTGTGTGTGTGTGTGTGTGTGTGTGTGTGTGTGTGTGTGTGTGTGTGTGTGTGTGTGTGTGTGTGTGTGTGTGTGTGTGTGTGTGTGTGTGTGTGTGTGTGTGTGTGCGGCGCATAAAAATAAACATTGCCTAAGACTACACGTTGCACAGGAGGAAAATAAACACAGTTGTATATGTTTCTAGGTGCCATTCTCGTCCAAGTATATACATATATTATTTACTTGTACTGCGTTTAATTCGACACTTCAATAAAGCGTCGCTTCGTAGAACGCAAGCTTTAGATCTGGGCAACCTTATTTATTTATTTACTTACTTATTTATTTATCTATTTATTACAGTGGTGATCGAAGACCGTATTCTGACTGGTACCGTTCTTCCTCGTTGTAGCAACAGCGCATGAACGCGGCATGCGACCAAGGAAAGGCTAATGCAGAAACGAATGGATTGTCATCAGCTTCTACAGTTGGGGCACGCGTATATATTCCGTTTCTGGCAGCACTATGAAATACATGGAGAAACTTATCCGATCAAACTTATTGCATGTGCCCGTTTTTTCAGTCACCCCAAGAAACGCATATCACTTTTTTTATATTTACGTTCGCACCAAAAATAGCACGTACTTCGTATATGTCGTAATAACAAGATTCGATGGCAATAGAAGCAGAAAAAAAAACGTATCTCCACAAAAAAGAATTAATAAAGAAAGAGAGAACGAAAGACAAGCAAGTCTTTTTTTGCAGCAGCATGAAGCTCTGCCGTCGTGCAGAATAGGGCGGAAAGTGGTTTCTTCATTTTTTTTTGCCTTTTACTACAGCTGAGCAAGCAAGAACAGGATCCGCCTAATGAAATGTGAATACCGGATACTGTAAGGCTTAATCAGGTGATAAGGAGAGAGATAAAGTTTTCACGAAGGAACCAGCACCCAAAGTTAAAGCAGGTGTGTAAAGGATTGTGCTCCCTTTATTTTATCCGTCTCGTTCATTAAGATGATGGTCTGGGCCTCGATGTCCTCTTCATTACCTGTTCAAGAAAGTTCTGCGGCAGTGCCTCGCGATTATGAGCAGGAATTCGTCCCGTTCCATCAAAGACGTGGAGAGCTTTGCACGTCGCAAAGAAACACACACACACACACACACACACGCCCCAAAAAGAAACAAAAACCTTCATTGCATCGCTTTGATCTCGCATGCACGTATATTTGATTAACAGAGCGTGCCGAAAATTAGCTCACTATAATTTTTATCGCGTGCAGCTGGAAAGTGTTCAGGTGAAAGTTTTCGTCCGGTTTGCGCGAAACGCGCCTTGTTTTCGCATAATTACCAACGGTGCGCTAAAGCAATTACTCCTGCCAATAAAAAAATACTTCGATTATAAGTTCGAACTTAGCCGCTAAGTAAAAACTAGTAAAAGTTTACATTACGGTGAAACACAGTGTGCCCCAGCTCCTTATTTTCTCCCTTCATTTCTTTCTTTTTTTTCTTTGAGAGGAGATTTTGATTGAGCGAAAAAAGACTGGCTGGCGCCACATAATACAAGGTCCAGAAGAACTCTGTCTTTGCATCTCATCAATGGGGATAATCGAACGAGGTTTTTAAAACATATAAGAAAGTTCACTCGGACGAGATGAAAACTTCGATCGATCGCAGCAACGAAGCACTGGACGAGTGAAGCTCAATGTACGATGTTGCACGAAATGCCGCTTGAGGAGATTTGTTCGACTCGAAGGGAAGCAAACGATTTGCGCTGAGCAGAGTTACATCTGCGATTTCGCGCTATAGATTCAAAAGGACGTGATTTGATACGACTGTCGTGTATGCGCAAGAGTATCGGACACCTGCTTATATAATTAAGCTTGCCCATAGCTCTATTGGAGCAGCCTGTGCACATTGCTTGACTACGTTTGGGAGGTTTCTGAAAGGAAGACGCAAGCGATTTGTTTGTTGTGAAGATTCGCGGTCAATTCCGCTTCTTGAATGCTTGAAACCCACGTCGATTATTGAATGTGCACTATAGCGTGATGCAAGTTTATTATCTTCCACTTCTGACTATGAAGCTTCGTGGTTGTTGTCTAAAGCACCAGTGCAGTTTGCACACCTGTTGTTGTTGTTGATCTGAGGTTGTCACGGCGCATACGCCACACCTTATGACGCACTTTCTTTAGTTCTCTGCAGCCGCTCATTTTTTGTTTCCATGTAGTTTTTGGTTTCAGTGGTCAACCTTGTTTAGGAACTACTTGGGGCTCTTTTGCGACGTGTATTTGGGACTGTTTGCCCGTGTATAAATTCACCTACTAAGTGCAACAGGGATTTGTGGTTGGGCGTCACATTTGCAAATTCCTATTCATTCCTAACAGGAATGACGAACAGTGCGGCGTGCAACTTGTGCGGGAGCGATGAGACTCTAGAGCACCTTCTGTGTCATTGCCCATCCTTTGATGCTCAACGACGTACTCTACAAGCTCAACTCAGCCTATTAGATAATAGAGTGCTCTCAGAGGAAAAGATCCTGGGACCATGACCTATTCATTCTTGCATGCGAAAGGCCACAAAAGCCTTTTCGCACTTCTTAAAGGCGACTGGACAATATGAGCGCTTGTGACAGTGGACCTTCCTCTGCAACTGACTCTGTGACTGACTGTTTATTATTTTTGTTCTCGCTCCTTCTTATCTATTCTTCTCCTTTCCCTCTCCCCAAGTGCAGGTTAGCCAACCGGTCACGTCCTTGGTTAACCTCCCTATACCTTTCCCTTCTCGTTTCTCTCTCTCCACTACCACGAATTGGCGCAGCGATGTTCTGAATCGTTCAGAAAGAACCTTAAAGTTGTGTGTGGAATGCGTTTAAAATTACGACCCTTGTCCACTTTTGTGCACAACCAAAGCGCTGGATTTATCCGCAGAGATTATGATGACGTCAATATGTGCATGGGAGGGAGGTTGGTGCGACGGTTGTGAGTGAGAAGTCCCGCAGAGTTAAATGGGCCTTGCACGTGCATAATATTGCCTGAAAGAGGCGGCCAGATCGAAATAGATGGTGTCCAAAACATGTCGGCTGTGACATCTGTTCCCAGGTATACGCAATGGCTTCCGGTGTATCCAGTCCACAAATGCATTGTGGACTGTAACAGGACACATATTTGTGTCTGTTACTCCACGAAAGCCGTCGCTGGGCTCTAGATTTCGACACGTCCTATAGGCCAAGGTTCGGTGTGGGTGAGACCGAGTACTTCCAGTCAAACAGAACCCGAGTAGTGGAAAAGCCGGGGCTTAGGAAACAGAAAGAAAACGGTGGCTGTGTCCGTCGCGTCAACGCTACAGTTATTGATTGATGTGTGAACCGATAAGCCACAAGAAAACTTGTGATGAATTCCACAACTTTATTTGCTTAAAAACAGTGTATTGCCCAAAATTACTGATTACAACTTCCTTTGTTCTCATGCTATGTCAGAAATAGCGGGAGGGAATATTGCGCTAGTAATGTCGCTTCTATGCAAGAGTGGTTTCGTGAAAGTTTAATGAAGGATTGATTTTTTTCGATTCATGAGGTTGAACGCACATGTAATTGAAAGTATTATTTCGGTGGCTCGGAATATAAAAGACAGATAGCAAAGCTGAAAAGAAAAGCAACAATAGAAAATTTTCTTGAGGTAAAGGCATGTAGTCTCTGGAGGCAGAAACGTCGCACGGATTGAGGAGGCGAGAATGTCGGACGAAAGCAGTCGCTATTGATTAATCAATACGAACTTGCTGGGCCTAACATTGCTTTTATTCCTAAATGAGGCCAGTACTATTTTGTTTGGCTCCCGCTGACCTACCGCTGATATCGCAAATGGTGGGCAGAAGTAGTGGCTAGAGGTCGTGGCACTAAGTGAAAAAGCCTCGTAACGATTATTTCTAGGAGCATGCAATCTCTAGCGAGGAGTGCTTGGGCAACACTGCCATTCTTAGTGGTCAGAAGGGGTCGAAGATGAAATGTAAGGCTGGAACCAATATTTCGACAAAGGGACTTGTCAGTATCAAGGCCTTCACAAAGAGAAGTCCTCTTGTCGAAGCTAGTGATGCAAAATTTCCTCATATTTAAAATGACCTGAAAAAAGTTTTTTTTCAGTATTTTTTGTTAGAAAAATGGTAAAAAGTAGGTTTTTAGGTTTCACATTGTCCACTACAAATATTTCTTGTAGGGCTTTCCTGTACGCTACACAGATAGAAAAATATGAGCAGACTGTCAATATATTTACTCACTCGATATAAACAATAATTTTCTGCAGACACAGTGTGGACTGTTCGAAACACAAACGCCCAGACAGACAGCTAGCTACTAACTTATTCTGTGTCGGTATCACTGTTTCCACTGTTTGGTCGTTCCTTTGATCAGTAGCATCAACGAAAAAAAGTTTATGAGCTCTGAACTCGAAGCATGGCGCGGCTAGGATCGCAGAACTCGAGCGCGAAAACGCTTTGCTAAGGAGCGCCTTTGAGCGTCTTAAAGCAGAGGTAGCCGAACTAAAGTTGGCGGCCACGTCGCCGCCTTCGCAGTCGCCTCCCCCATCAGGGACGGTTGACATGCATATTGAGACCCCGTCGGAGACGCCTGCAGCTGGGCGCCCTGCTAAGAAGAGAGCCCTGTCCAAACCCTTACGAGATGAGGGATTGGAAGAGCTCAAATCTGAGTTTAAGGAATTCAAGAACGACATGAAAGAGTTTCAGACCGAATTAAGGAATACGCTCAAGTCACTTGGCGACGCGTTCTCCGCTCTGAGCGTGAGGGTCGGAGCGCTCGAATCTGCGGTGGGGATTGGGTCGTCGGATTCGGCGGTTAGAGAACCGTCCTTGAAATTATGAATCATGGAGGGTCGACCTAGCAACGTCGTAATTTGGCAGTGGAACTGTTGTGGATCCCAGCGTAAGAAAGCGGTCCTTCCGCAATTCATTAGATCTCATCCTAACAAGCCGCACATTATCTTACTCCAAGAAACGTTGACGGGATCATTCACCCTATCGGAATACAGGTCTCACTGTCTTTTCGGGCAAGATAAAAGGGGCCTCTGCACCCTTGTGTCGAAGAAGTTCACCACCATAGTTCATGATCTTTCCATGAACCATACTAAGACTGAGCACTTATTAATCGAGCTCGTACCAAACGGGCAGCTTAGGAACAGCCTCTTCATTCTCAACATTTACAGTACTCCTAGGGACATGA
Source organism: Dermacentor silvarum (assembly GCF_013339745.2). Lineage (NCBI taxonomy): Eukaryota > Metazoa > Arthropoda > Arachnida > Ixodida > Ixodidae > Dermacentor > Dermacentor silvarum. The sequence goes on from NC_051156.1 coordinate 143,515,817, forward strand.
GACAACGCTTCACGTCACTCATGTCCAAGGCAGTCGGAAAGGCGAGAGGGGCACCACTCATAATTGCCGGAGACTTTAATGCCCCACACCAGGAGTGGGGATATCACCACACTAACGCAAAAGGTAGAGATCTATGGCACGTTGCTTCGGACCACAACCTCACTCTAATCACTGATCCCTCCTTCCCTACCCGAATTGGCAATTCATGCTCCAGAGACACCACTCCGGATCTCACCTTTGTGGCCAACTCGAGATCGGTAATCTGGCAAAACCTTAACGAAAGTCTCGGTAGTGATCACTACATTCTCGCAACCTACATCTCTACATCTCTACATCTCTAGACGAACCTTTCAGCACGGCTGAAGTGAGGGAGGCCCTCATGGGACTGAATGGGCGATCGGCCACGGGCCCGGACGGGATCTCTAATAGGCTCCTTCGTAATCTGGACGATGCTTCCATACAAACGCTCACGGACGAGATTAACAGGGTGTGGGAACAGGGAGCCATCCCAGAATCGTGGAAACTGGCGTCAGTCATTCTTATCCCGAAACCGGGACGCCCCCTCGGTCTCCTTAATCTCAGGCCCATATCGCTTATATACTGTATAGGCAAGGTGGCCGAACACGTCATTTACAAGCGCATTTCTAAACACATTGAAGAGCATGGTCTCTTTCCGTACAACATGATTGGCTTCCGGCCGGCACTCTCGACCCAGGACACCATGATGTTGATCAAACATCAGATTATCGACGTGCAGACGAGAGATGTCAGGGCAATCCTGGGCCTTGATCTGGAGAAAGCCTTTGACAATCTCTCGCACACGCATATTTTCAAATCTATCTCTAGTCTTGGCTTGGGGCATAGATTCCATGCATTCATCAGCTCCTTCCTCAAAAGCAGAAGGGCCACGATTAAGATAGGAGATCTCAAATCAGAACCACTCATTCTTGGCTCCAAAGGTACGCCACAAGGTTCGGTGGTCTCACCACTTTTATTCAACATTGCTCTCTGTGGGCCCTCCAAGAGGCTCTCTCAAGTCGAGGGCATAAGTCATACCCTTTACGCCGACGATATCACTGTCTGGTGTACGGGCGGCAGCGAGGGCCGAGTAGAGGAGGCACTCCAACAGGCTGTGGATTACACCGAGGCTTTCCTTAGTGGAACCGGACTCCGACTCTCTCCGAGTAAGTCGGAACTTTTGCTGTATAGACCCAAGAGAAGAGGTGTCAAACCTAAGGGCTGGGTCCCCCTTTCGGACGTGAATGTAAAGCTTCGCACCAGCTCTGGTCATCTCATCCCTAGGGTAGAGGTCATCAGAGTTCTTGGCATGCTTATAGAGGCTAATGGCACTAATGGGCAGACCATAAACAAGCTTACAGCTAAAATGGAAAACATGGTTCGGCTTATTACTACAGTCTCCAACTCTCGAGGTGGCCTCAGGGAGGACAATTTACTAAGGTTGTTCCACGCTTATTTAATGAGCAACATTACCTACGTTGCTGCCATGCACTGCTGGCAGAGTCATGAAAAGACTAAGCTCAATCTTCTGATCCGCAAGAGCATCAAGAGAGTGCTAGGACTCCCTTCGAGCACTAGCACGGAACGTCTCATGCAACTGGGTATTCACAACACTTTGGAAGAGATAATCGAGGCACAGATGGCCAGGCTCTCCTCCTCGGCCTCGGGCAGGAGCATCCTAACCATCCTATGATGTAATCCAGCTCTAGAAGAGGAGCACAAACATAATCTCACTAAGGAGCAAAGGGCTTACATTACAGTCTCTCCTTTTCCCCGCAACGTGCACCCGCAGCACAATGCGGGGAGACGGAGGGCCAGGGGAGAAGCCCTGCTCAAAGACGTTCGTGCAAACCCACTTCTGCATGCTTCGTAGACGCGACGCAATACGGCCGATCGGCCAACTTCTCTGCCGTCACGGTTGATCATACAGGTTCTGTTCTCCACTCTGCTTCTATGAGGAACGCCACTCCCGCTAAGGCTGAGAAGGTAGCTATAGCCCTTGCTCTTCTTGACGATTCTAAGCAACAGATCTACACAGACTCACGAGCGGCGGTCAGGGCCTTTGCGTCCGGATTGGTATCAGCTGAAGCAACTCGCATTTCAGGTCATAGGGATATTTCTCCTCATAGAATCATCTGGTTTTCGGCTCACCTCGGATCACATCTGGCCTCCATGGCCAACTTGAACGAGATCGCCCACGCCCGAGCGCGCGAACTGACTTACCGCGTTGGGCAACCTGGGGGATCTTCAGACTCCAATCAAGCAGTCTTTAGGGACGTTCTCCTCACTTTTAATGAAATCATCAAGCATTATCAGTTGGGCAGAAGGGTCTTCCCCCTTCCTCACGCGAAGCTCTCTAGAGCACAGGCATCTATCCTCCGCATGCTTCACACCAGGTCATATCCTAGTCTTTATATCCACAGCCAGTTCATCGAAGCCCTTGATCCAGCATGCCCGGATTGTGGCGCCGCTTGTACGTTAGACCACATGCTCTGGCAGTGCCCCTTATTACAGGGTCCTCAACGCACAACCGAAGAGGAATGGAGCTCCATGCTCAGGAGCTCAGAACTTCCACATCAACTCAGGGCCGTCCAGAGGGCCTGCGACGCGGCGGTGAGGCTCGGCCTACCCGTCCCGATGTGGGAGCCGCCCGCTGCTCTACCGCCTTGAGCGGTAGCGCTCTTCAGGACCTAAAGTTCTCTGTCTGTCTGTCTGAACTCGAAAAACGTTCCTGTCAAGTGACATCATTGCTTGCTTGCGGGATAGGAAGTTAGCCATATTTTTCAGGTGGTGATGAAAAAGAATTCAACATTTACTGTATGTTTCATCGTTTTGGCATTATCTTGCTTTTTTTAGCCATACGCATCTCTAGTTAAAACGTTAGCTCCAGCCAGAGACATTTTTTGTTACACCAGTCGTGGCCCTCTCAAGTCTCCACCTCCCTTTGAACTCCTAATCTATTTGAATTAGTACCCTTACATACTATTTATTACTTAATAGATAAGCTATTGTTGACTTATTACTATTAGTGTCCTTACTGATTACTTAATACTATTATTGCCCTTAAAACTGCGAAGTCGTTAGAAGCGGGGAACTAACCGTAATTGTGTCCGTAAAATGACGCCGTAGAAATACTCGAAGATCCAAAATACCGAAGCACGTGGCTAAGAAGTGTCAGGGCCTGCATTGACCGTTAATATACTTAAAAATAAACAATTTTTGCAGAAATTTTGAAAGTTCAAAATACTGGTAGGACTAGTAGGACATGGACCTGAGCTACTTCTCCTGGATCCATTTGATACCGTCAGAACATTTGTTAAAATGAAGAAGAATGCTGGATATTTAAAACGAATTGGTTAATTTCTTTTAGACAAGGATCGCATATGTGCAATATGAGTGCTGTACGCGTTACGAACAGGCACTTTGCGTATTTTGAAAATAAAATCTCTTAGAAGTATATATTAACAATGTTAACCCATAGGGAAACAGACCCGCATGAAAATCGCCGACGTCATTGGCATGACGAAAATGACTCGCACTACCTTTAATCGTCGCGTAAGTCAAAGTGGGTGTCACAAGACATTGAGCCATGCATGATAATTATTGTGTATGCGGTCGGACTGACGGCTATTGGAGCATACTTCATGACGTCAGCGTGCCTGCGAATGTAACTATACTTTATTTAGCTATCTCTTGAACCTTCGGAGGCCTACTTGTTCACTTCATCACGTCGGTCGGAGCATGAGCGTTTTTGTGACGGGCTTTCACACATGGCATTTTGGTCCGAAGGTGAAACAGTTTAGAGAAAAGAATCCGTGTCCCTTCATCACATATAGTTTAACGTACGGGTGGGCAAACGCAAGGAACACGTTGATGATGGTGATTTGTTGGCATTCCCCTTTAAAGCAGACCGGTGACAAATAGTCACCTATATACCGGGTGTTCAAAATTAAGCTTTACGCAATTTTTAAAAATCGCCTGTGGCAGGTAGCAAAACTCGTATCTTTGAGCTGGTTTATTCGAAGAGGCGGACATTAGTAGCACGAGAAATTTACACACAGAATTCATATAATTAACAAAAAATGTCTAATGAACGTCTTAGTCAATTATCTTACGACACATATTACAATTTACGAATTGTAGCCTGTGAGTTTGCTAGACACATCCACTTGAAATGAATTTCCAGGATGACACCAGTTTCGAGATATATTTCCCGAAGTGTGGGATGAAATACATGGGCGTTCCAATTACTTTTGTGCTTCAACGTATAAAACAGCATCTTGGTAAAAAAGTAATTGGAACAACAGTGCATTCTTAAGGCGAGTTTGATGGCGCATATCTGCAAACTGGTGTCACTCTGGAAATTTATTCCAACTGGATACGCCTGACAAGCTCACCGGCTACAATTCATAAGTTGCAATATGTGTCGCAAAGCAATTAACCAAGAACTTGTTTTTGTTAATTAGTTGAATGTGTGTTTCGATTTCTCCTGCTACTAACGTCTGCCTCATCGAATAACCCAGCTCAATGATAAGAATTTTGCTACCTGCCGCAGGCGATTTCTAAAAAATTCTGTAAAACTTAAAAATGAACACCCTGCATAGCCTGCTTTAGTGAATCAGGTATGCCACACATGCTTTCATTCTAGTATTCTAGCATTTTTGGAAGACAGCAAGGGAGTCGTCTGGTGCCTCCTTTCAAACATATTCAAGCCAAAGAAACCCATTAGCAACCATCCTGTCATCTCTATGCCGAGAGAGAGAGAGAAAGAAAGGGAAAGAAAGCCAAGTAGGTTAGCCAGTGTAAATACCGGCTGCCGAGGAAAGGGTTAAGGAAATAAAAGGTGATTGAAGAAAAAAACCCTACGCGCTACAATGTTCAAAGTCGGTCGCACAATTCACAAGCCCTTAAGAACTTCAGCAAAGCCCTTAAGGCCTCGAGTTCCGAAACCCGCCTGGACCAGTGTCCCAATACTTTTTTCCTCTGTGAAGGGGCGATCGTCCAGTTTTTCAAGCGCAGTTGCGAGCACTTTTCTTGCCACATTGTAGCGGGGACAGTCACAGAGGAGGTGCTTGATCGTCGCCTCGCAGCCACAGTTGTAGCAAGCAGGGCTGTCAGCCATTCCAATGCGGAAGGAATAGGCGTTTGTGAATGACACGCCGAGCCACAGGCGGCACAGAAGTGTTGCTTCCGTTCGTGGTAACCCTGGTGGAAGACGCAGTTGCAGACGTGGATCCAATCTGTGGAGGCATGCGTTGCTGAATTCACTGGTGTTCCACAGTGTCTGCGTAAGCTCGCGTGCGAGGGAGTGAAGCTTTGTGGCTGCATCTGTTCTCGACAGTGGTATCGATATAATAGGGGCACCACCGTGGGCCGATCGGGCAGCGTCATCCACACTGTGATTTCCTGAAATTCCGCAGTGACCCAGTATCCACTGGTAGATGATGTTGCGCCCCTTGTCTGTTGCGTGATGGTGAAGATGTCGAGGCATCTCATTAGACCTACGGACGCCTGGATTGGCCAAAGGATCTCCGAAATTGGATGCGCTTAAGCTCTCATAACTAACGTTTCAGGTGAATCAGTCTAGAGAAAGAGAAAGCTGATTTCAACAGTTCCTGGAGATCAGCGATATTGAGAGCGTGCCGATCACGATAATTCAGAATGAAGCGGGAGTTAAGGGTGCCGCCATGTTCCGCAAGGCTATTTCTTGGGGCACGTAAACATTACGTACGTTAAACTGGCCGAGTGACGTACGTTAGATAGCGCATATATACCGCGAAAACCCAATAAGTAAGGAGCATGTTCAGAGAGGGCAATGGTATTTATTTACGTACGTAATGCGTTTGCGTTTGGCTGCGAGTGCTCTTCTAAAGCTCTATACAGCAAAACATATATACATACACGCGAAAACTGCATAAAACTTACTTTTCGTTTCACTGGAACATTGGAGTTTTACGGTCATTTCCACAAATGGGCGTCGTAGATTATCCGTGGTATTGCCGCTCTTTCGTGGCAGATAGGGACGTGACTATTTTTTGGAACGACCGCGTAATTCTGCTGCCTCGCGATCCATAAGGCGTGGCAGCGTATAGACGCAAAAAGAAGGAACGACGGCTATACAGAGAGAAACGGAAGTACAAATGGGCGAGTGAAGAGAGTAGGAACTATGGTGTAATTGAAATTCCTTTCTCGGTATTTGACGCAAAGTCTAACGGCCAAACAATCTTGCGATCATGACTAGAGAGATTATAGCGGATGTACGAACAGAACTTTGTTGCGAATCGCGTAGTTGCTGCCGACATGAAAAGAAAAAAAAGTTAATTTCTATTTGTGTGTGATACAATCTCTTCAGGAACAGAGAGAGTGAGAAAAACTGGGAGTATAAAGAATGCGAACGACAACACAAAAAAAAGAGAACTTGAACAAGAAGGGCCACAACTTCATATGCCAGGCGACTCGTGAGAATTCCCAACCACCTTCCAGACGCGAGAACCGGCAAAAAAAAGTAACAGGCCTAATGACCTTTTGTTTGTGCAGGAGCACGCATGTTGTAACTACCTTGATACTATTCACGGAATTTAGCTGACATATTTCTAGCCTTATACATCGTAGTTTCGAAAGTTTCGCTGCCGTTATAGCTGTGTTTCGTGGCGACCTATCCACACGTGTGCTCTCGCATGCCAGCGATTTCTTGCGCAACGCCACTGCGGGGTCAGCCGATTACATCGGTCTCGCAACAGCGTCTTAGCATCTTCGCAAAAGATATGGGTTTCTATTTCAGGACGGCGTGTCAACTGCAACGCACGTTCGTTTTGCTCGGCGTCGCCAGCGATGCTCACAAGCACGAAACTTGGCAGAATCATATTTCCCGGCCGTCAGTATTTGCAGTATAGGCGGCCGGGGTTGCGTAACTTCAGCGTGCGCCCTTCACGTGGTATAAGTTAATTTCTGCCGCGCTAACTCAAGCACGTTTAGGATTCAAGACACCGCGTGAGCCACCGAGAAAAGTAACCGAATAAGAGACGCGTCGCCATTGTAAAACAGACAAACGGAAATCCAATATCCAGAAGGAGGCGGACAGATGGAGTGGCACACTGTGCTGTAGAAGTTGCATAAACAGGGATAAAGTGGCTAAGAAATGCTGGCCAACGTTTCGAAAGGTGGCCCTATATTCTTCAAAGGCAAAGATCATCATCATCAGCAGCAGCAGCCTATATTATTTTCCACTTCAGGACGAAGGCCTATCCCTGCGATCTCCAAATACCCCTGTCTTGCGCTAGCTGATTCCAACTTGCGCCTGGAAATTTCCTAACTTCATCACCTTACCTAGTTTTCTGCCATCCTCGACGACGCTTTCCTTCTCTCGATATCCATTCTGTAACTCTAATGATCCACCGGTTATCCATCCTACGCATTACGTGACCTGCCCAGCTCCATTTTTCTTCTTAATGTCAACTAGAATATCGGTTATCCCCGTTTGCTCTCTGATCCACACCGCTCTTTTCCCGTCTCTTAACGTTAGGCTTAACATTTTTCGTTCCATCGCTCTTTGTGTGGTCCTTAACTTGTTCTCAAGATCTTTGCCTTTTCAAAGGCAAACATAGCCTTTAACAAAGGTAGGTCCAAATATCGAAACGATGACCAGCCTTTCTGAGGCACTTATCCCTGTTTGTGTAACTTCTAAAACAAAAGAAAGTATTTTTCAGACGGTGGTGTTGCAACATGCCAAACATTTCTATACAGGGTGTCCCAGCTAACTTTAGCCAAGCTGTTCAACGAAATAAGAAGTCGCAATTTCGCCTGAAAGGCGAAGCATCAATTGCAATGTCAAATTAGTAGAGAGCTATACGGAGTAAGGATAGTAGTTTATATCGGCTATATAAACTTGGACACATTCGCTTACTAATTGAATTAACAAGCATGGTATCAGCGCGCACAAGCAAATATGAATAGATCACACTCGACGAATACAGACAACCGCTCTGAAAACGCTGGCGTGAGCAAGCGCGCCAACAGCAGCGAGCGAAGGTTCGTGTGGTCTATCACTTCCACGAAAAATTAACGGCGAAAGCACAGCGCATATAAAGTAAGAGCCGTGTGCACATCGCTTTCGAGATACGGTGCGCGCGACCACCGGCAACCGCGCAAAGTACAGGTACACAGTTTCTGGCAGAGTTGAAGCTGCACCCCCTTCCTCCCACGCTGCCTTCCCGCTTTCCTCCTTTTGCATGCTAGACTGAGTCGCCAGTTCCCCTTGCGCCCGGTCACAAGATACGCAGCTAGTGCCGCAGCACAACGTCGCCCCCCTCCCTCCCTACCATCCCCCCGGCCTTTCTTGCGAGGGAAGACGTCGTGTTTCCTCTGCGCTCTACATTCGCTCTCCGTGAAAGTGCGCGTCCCTCGCATGCTTTCACTCGCATATACAGCATACGGCGCGCGGCGACGATTTTATCGCCCTTGGTTTTTATACGGCACCTCACGGCGACGACGACGCCAACGGCAGAAATCCGCTTGGAGTGTTTACATAATTGCTACAATTGCTAAACGGCGCGAAGTGTAGCGCGACTGCCTCGCTAGTGAGGAGATCGCGAAAAGCAGCGTGCCAGTGACGCGATTCACAGCAGCCGCCGTGGACAGACCTTCGCTCATGCAGCGCTTTGTTTCCATGCGGACGACGCGCACTACTCCGGCGCCATCACCTAGCCTTCGTCGCCTCAGAGCTGTGTTGCGAGGCACTACGCTTTTCTTCTCACGCTTTCGCCATACCCTCCTCCTCCGCTTTCCGCCTCATGGTTCCGCTGCACCCTCTCTCTACGCTTTCCTCCTTGCATTCTTTTCGCTATCGCCGTCTTTCATCTCCCACTCCGCTACGCGTTCGCTTTCATCTTTCGCTGCGCTCGTTCGCTCGGTTACGAGTAACAACGCCGACGCTTGGCGCAGGGACGGGCGCCTGATAGCTGAGCTCTAAAATACGGTAAGATACAAAAAGTTGTCGCAGTTTCACCTGAAAGGCGAAGCATCAATTGCGATAGCAAATTTGTAGAGAGCTATACGGAGTAATGATAGTAGCTTTATCAGCTGTATAAACTTGGACATGCAGCAGCACCGGCAACACGCAGAACTGTTGTCGACGCCGTCGGCGTTTTGCCCGCGTTCGCACAAAATGCGTGCGGCGTTGGTGACTGTTGCCGGAGCCTCTGATATAAATAGGCACTTGGTGCCGCAGCTAAACGTCGCCTCCCTTCACTCCCCCCCCCCCCGCCACGGCTTTTCGTACGTCAGAAGAAGGCGCGTTTGCTCTACATATATGGTGATTGTAAAGGAGGAAAGAGACGCCTACTTCTGCAGCCCTTAAGGGAGCACGGCACAGAACGCGCGTTTGTTCTCCGCCGTGCGTTCATTCCCCGTGAAAGCGCGCGTCCCTCGCGCCCTTTCACTCGCACATACAGCGTTCGGCGGCGCGCGGCGACGATTTCATCTCCATTGACGTCATACGGAACCTCACGGCGACGGCGACGGCGACGCCGATGGCAGAAATCTGCTTTGGAGTGTCCATATAATTGCTATCGCAATAATAATAAGACCTACGGCGTACGGTCGTCAGACTTCTGGCAACCGAACAACAAAGGTCTTAAAATTGTGTCTTGCACCGTGTTGTTTCAATCTGTTTTTTCGTCGAACAACCTGGCTAAAATAAGCTGGGACACCCTATATTCTCGTATGATATGAAGCGAAGGCGAGGTTCCCGGCTCGTGTAACGTCGTGATGGAAAACCAGTCCGCGTGAATGAACCAGTCCACGAACACTTAAAAAAAGTGCTGACATGGCAGTTTTGACTTATTTATTTTATATGAAGGCCCTTCACTTCTAAACGCCAGAAAATGTAACGTCAAGCCTCATAACTACCTAAACTGTTTACTAGACTAGCTTTTCTAAGAGCGTGTTTCGGTTTAGTCTCCCTGGACGCGTGTGTGGCATGACGTCACGATGCAGAAGGTGACCATGTGGGAGCAGAATGTTACAATATTTTGACACTGGATTCGGTTTGCTCGGTCGTCTGCTATCCGTGGCTCCGTGTAGCAGCATAAGAGTAAACCAAGCATGTCATTACTGACCAAATTTTCAGTACTGTAGAGTACTGAAAGTACTCCCGGCTCCAGGTGAGCAAACAGCAATGTTTTAAACTTATTATTCGCAGCTATATATACTCATAAGAAATGACTATACTGTTGCAATATGTACACCTGCAGATTTTTTTCGTTTTCTGATACTCCATTAATAAATAGTTCAGACAACTTTATAGGCCCTCACTTGAAGGAATGCAAAAGGCTCGCAAATTTTTCGGTGAGCGCGTGTAAGATACGTGGCGCTGCCAACCACAAGGGGGCATGCTTGTGGTTATGCTGAAGATTGAATTCGTGCAGGATGCACAGCATCTGCGCGTGGCGTACGTGGATTGCGGCAGCAGGCGCGCGTTTAGCAAAACGTATGAGTCAATTGGTTCTTTTGTTGCTTTCGTAGTCCAGTGACACGGTCAAGACGGAATGTTCTCCCGTCGAAGAAAGACATTTGCCCCACAACTACCATATCCGATAATCCAATATCATTTATGCCCAACATACGGAGTCCAACCCCCCCCCCCCCCATCCCCCCCCACCCCCCATCCCCCCCCAACCCCCATTATAAAGGACCGCCTTTTTCACCTGCACCCCCCAGTCCCTTGTATAGGACCGCCTTTCGCCCCTTGCACTATGTGTATACGGATGTATTTATAACAGTGGTGCACAATAGACGAAAAAAAATGTGGTTGATCCTCTTATATGAATCGGTATAGAACACGAAAGTGAAACGTGTCTTCACAGAAGTAGTGATGTTTATTGCACATTGATATATAATGTCTATTGGGTTTTGTGGCTAAAGCGCCCTTAGGCGTTGATGCACCACGCTGACGCCTGGTGGCACGTCTCCTCCATCACGACTACCAACGTCGATGACCATGAGCAACCGTCGTGCATATGGAAGCTGCACTACGCTGCACACGCTAGCACAACGCGAAAGACGAAGCACGTAACTGACACACTAATACAACGCGCAAGACAAAGCACGTAACTGAATCGTCACCGAGTCAAATCAGCGCGTACAGCGCGTCGTAATTGCAGCCTCCGCGATCAACTTCAGAAACATTTTCAGAGCTAATCGCGGAGGCCACGCTCCGCTGTGCTGAGTACGGTGAACGCCACCTAGGTGGCGTTGGTAGTGCTTCTTGATGCCAGCGTCCCTTCGAATGCTGGCATCGAGGCGTCGTAGTGCTAAGACCACCGAAGCGTTCACTGTCGGTGCGCGTTAGTGTCATAATGCAGTACTTCTCTTTTCTGCTCGTAGACGGCGGCACCGCCCCGAGCAAGAGCGCGGGTACACGGAGGAGTGTTAGATATATAAGGCGCGTCTGTGTAGCTCTCTGCAAATGCGTTTGTGGCGCAATGGGTTAAACGCTCGGCAATCTATCGTCGCGGACCGAAAGGTCGTGGGTTCGATTTCCAAATTTTGCATGTTTGTGGAACTTTTTCTTCTGGTTTCTTTCTTTGTATTATGTTCGTGTACATTGTAAGCTGACGTATTTCCGTGACGGAAATACGTCAGTGAAGACGGTAGAAGACAACCAACGCAAGCGGTCTTCGTCTCATGTGCGCTACTAGTACTATAGGTTCCAAAAATGTACCAGCTCGCAGCAACTCTCGATTCCACTGCAATGTTCGATTGGTATGATTGCTTATGGGGGCAATGGGGGAATGTTGACCTTCTTCATACGGCGGTGCCGGGTGTATTGAAATGTCTCATAGAATTTCTACTCTGAACTAAGCATCCAATGTTTAGTTCATGTCTCGTATTAGACGGATGACGGTTCTCCCGCTTTTTCTGCCGCTTTTTACCTTGGGTGGGTCTCGAAGGCACTTTTCCGAAAGCGAAATCCTGTCACCATATTAGGATCAGATAGTCAAGCCGTAAATATGTATACAGAAAATAATCTACGCAATTAAGACATGACAAGTAAACGTTATGAACACGCGCACAATCAGAGGAATAACGGTAAAACTTTAATTTAGTTCATGCTGAGATACGAGCAGACGACAAAATCTCGCCTACACCAAATGACATCGTGCCTGCTCATCAGGCCTTTTAACGGCCGCACAATTTAACGGATTGCGCCAGAAATAGACGTAGCGCCGGATATTGAAGTGACGATTATTTCACGGAATATTTATTTCCTTTCATGAAATTCTCTGGAGCGAAGACAGTTTCTCGAGAAGCCGGTTCCCTGAAACGTTACCTTACGGGTTTCAACATTTTCAATTATTCCACGAGCTGCGCGTCGTTGCGGGCTCACACACCAAGACGCGCGACATGCAGTGCTCGGCTGAGCAAAATTCGTCAACCAGCCGCCTTGGCATTGTCTTAAAGAGCCAGGATTCCTTGGAAGTTATTCTACGCTTTCTCTCAATGTTCGCTGCGTTACGTATTCATCGGCTTTGCCTGAACTAGATTTAGTCTTTTTTTTCCTTCTTTACTTTCTAATTTCTACCGAATGTGTTTCGTTTCTTCTGGCTTTATTTCCATATTATGCTAACACGCATTCGTTTTTTTTTCAGCAAGGTTTACTGCGTTCTTTGTCGCAGTCGCATACACTGACGTGTTGTTAGGGCTTCCAGGAAAAAAAGAATCTTTATTTCAAATGCGGCGCTTTACTTGTGTCGTCCTGTGTGTCGTGCATGCCTCGCTATTCTGCGCTGTGTAGCGCTAGTGTCCGGAAAGACAGTCAACACTTTTTTCTATCGTAAACGGAACGTAGTACGTGTGCCTTTTAAGACGGTGCAATATATTAACGAAGCAACAATTACATGTGACATCCCAGAGGGGGAACCCGTGCTATAAGGAAGCTGCTACACCGGCCTTAAACGAAAATTTATTGCCTGTTTTCTGCACCAACGTCGGCACTGCTGCCGTGTGGAACATTTTCTTGGTGGCAAGCAGCGATGCTGAACGGTCCGCTCTGTATTGGCTGTAGGCCCTCATTAATATTCCTCCTAACGAAGATCTTTTTGCTGTGAATGGCGGCCTCCGCAGTTGAGCATGACAAGCCTCCCGGAAATAAAGTCTCTTATCGTGACTTTTTCTGGTTACTGAATAAGCGTTAACCACGGTGGCTGAATGGTTACTTTGCTTGTGAGCATCAGTTTGCGGTAAAAACCGAACGACAGGCGTTTCGCTCCGTTTTCTCTATTCCTGGAGTACTTCGAGATATTCAACGGAATGCGTGAATTGTTTATTTTTGTTGCTTTATTAAAAATTCAGGTTTCTTCAGAAAACGAAAGCTCCGAATGTTTCCACGAGAAAAACATCGGGTTCTCCGATCCCCTAATAATCACGCAACGAAGATAAAAGAAACAAAATCCCTTAGGCTCAAAGCCATGGGTGGATTGAAAGTCCTCGCATGCTGCTTTGAAATCCACCCCTAACAATGTGGCAGCTCAATCAATAAAATAATAATAATAATAAAAATAATATAAAAAATAACGAACGTGCTAGACTGCACAAGCGAATTCTTTATATTCAAGGCGGAGGTCGGAGAAAGTTTGTTCGTTTTAACGGAAATCAGGCACAACTTCATTGACTGAAGACTGAACGAAAAAGGAAACAGCGAAATCTCAAATGTCCCGGATTTCCACGTTCGTTCTTGATGCGCCGCTATATGGACGGAAAAGTACGTTCATTAAGGACTTTGCCATCATGAAATTAAATACAAGAAAAGTGCAAAGGCTACGCGCACCTTCTTTGCGCAGACGTTAGTTCACCTGCGTTGCTACTTCTTCTTTTTTTTTAATTTGAATTGATTCGTGGCACGGCTTGAAGAAGGGCTTAACGAATGCTGCTCGCACTCAAGCTGAGCGGGGACATTTCAAGCCCACTTCATGCCCACTTCAAAGAAAAACTATGCCCACTTCAATGCTCTCTCGCCGTCTGTGCACTTGATTCCGTTTGCATGCCATTTCTTTTCCACGCATGAGGAAAGACAAACAAAGCTGAGAAAAAGGATGTTAAAAAAAGAAACTATGTCGATTCAGCGCACATATATTGTAATTTATGCGAAAACAAAGCATTCGTGAAGAGGTGAATGACATAAACGTAAATGCGGTGCACACAACTGTCTTTACTGTCATCCGTGCAACCTGTAATCTTAGGCAATGATAATGAGAATCACCGTGCACCCTAATGTTATGCCATATTTATGCTAACTCGCCACACAGTTGGCGCGCTATGCCCTAATGCAAAACAGCTCGCTGTGTCAGACGTCGACGGAGTGGTGTCCCCAGCAGGAAAGCAATGTTTGATGTCCGTCTAGCGAAGAATGGTGAGATGTATGTATGGTTAAAGACAACGGCAATATTAACGCGAAAACGTTAAGGGACCCGCGTCGCAGAAAATCAGGCGTTGGCCGAGTTGCCCGTGAGCGAAAATTTCCGTATGTAAATAGATATACGTATACGCCATGCCTTGCTCTATGACATGCGGTATATGCGGGTTATATTGCAACACCATTCCATCACTAAAGTTGCTCATACCTTGTCTCACATTCTTGACAAAGTTATTCCGCGGAATTTTGAGAATGACAGCCCACAAACAAATGTCACGAAACAAAACACCGACACCGCATGCCTTTTATGTTAAATCTTCTCAGACTGAAATATTAAAAGTGCGACACAATATGTACAGAAGATCGGCCCACGCAAGAGGCCGCGTTTCTGCCAGAAAGCTCGCCTTCGTGCATAGCGTTCGCCGCCAGCGTTTCCTGGTACACATTACGGTTACATAAGTCGTAGTTCCCGGAAGCGTGAGAAGCAGTCGGGCATCTTTCAATGCTATCGCGCTCCACTATTAAAGGCGAAGCTTAAGCGTCCTCCAATTTCTTTTTTTTTTGTGCGATCTATGCAACCAGAAGAAATCGTCTGCAGCGTTGGTCGGCGGAGGCCGAGACGGTTAGCTATATGAAGCTCCGCTTTAAAACGAGCGCGCAGGTACAGACGCAAACACGAACATTATAAACGCGACCCTTACAAAACACATTGCCGGCCGGGACACCAGGAATGCACGCGCATATATATATATATATATATATATATATATATATATATATATATATAGTAGCACCCTCACGTGCAGGCGCCCGCAAGCCCCCCCAGCCTGCCCCCTTCCCGTCAGATTGGTACACAAAGAGAAAAATTCTACGGACGCAGGCTGGCACAAATGTTGCACACAACGGATACACACGCGGCAGTACGTCGGTGGTTATGGTGAACACGAAGCCGCGGGTGTGAATCCCGGCTACTGAAGCAGCATTCCGATGATGCCGGAATGACGAAACGCTCGTATATTTAGATTTAGGAGCACGTTAAAGGACCCCGAGCTGGTCAATCCTTTCTCGGGGACCTCCGCTACGGCGCATATACGGCCGCTTTGCGACGTGCAGTTCGGCATCGATAAAGCAACTAAGCAAGCAAGCGATCAAGCAATCAATGGAAATGACAAAGCATAATGCTAGCGAAAAAAAAAGCCGCAAATGCATTTTTTAGCGTGTGTGTGTCACACATAAACCCCGCATGACTTTACAAGCCGAAAAGGCCCGGATGTACAAAGAAAAATAAAGGGAAGCTGCATAAACAGAGTTGCGAAGCGGATTCGTCAAGAGTACACAGAGGGCTACAGAGTAACGCACGCGAGCATCGCCACCTGACGGTTGCGAATCTAAATATTCCTGCATGACTTCAAGAGAGAAATTTGATTTCATGCATTAATTCAAGATGGCGGTGCATTTTATGTCCAGAGTAGAACGAGAGAGAGAGAGAAAGAGAGGAGAGAGAGAGGAGAGAGACATAATTTATTATAGGAAAGCCAGAAAGAATGGGAAAGGGAGGCACAACGAACGCCGGGAAAGTAAGAGCTGCGATGGAAACTGGGGAAAAAGTAGTGGGAGCGAAAGGGTTTAGGGGGAACGTATTCGACTCGGGATCCACGAATGCTGCGAAACCAGGAGCTTGCTACCGCTGTCGTGCATGGTTAAGCGACGCCCGCGGTATATATTTAGCACCTCGATTTTCTTGCTCTTTTGTTTGTTTCGTTTCGTTTTTCCGGAAAACGGTGGGCCCAACCGTGGTCTGATTTTTCTACGCCTTTTCTGTGCTTCAGTTCGTTCGAGCGAAACGCCGCACCCTAAAGGAAGGGATCGATAAATGTTCAGAGATGGAGAGAAACTGGGATTCTCGGGCACCTGCATTCTTTGTCTCTGAGGTTTTCTTTCTTTCTTTTTTCTTTCGGTATCCAGCAAACACTTATACTGTTCGGAAAGTTCTGCACCTGTATTTTTTTTCTTCGCTGGTCGGCTTGAGGATTTTTTATAACACGCACTTACCCGTGTTTACAATGCATTGTTTCTTTCCTTTTCTTCTCCAAACTTTCAAACTTGTCACGGGAAACCCCTTAATTTTAACGGTCCAGCGCTTTTCGCTTAAGAGCTTGCGCGCCGACAGCACAGCTGCCTGTTCCATCTCAACTTTTTCTACGGCAGGGAGGCGCGCCTTTTAAAAAGCTGACGAGCAAGGACCGTATATAAGCAATATTTGTGAAAGCAGCTATAAATAATTGAGAGATAGCGCCAGGTGAATGCATTTTGAACATGAATGTACGGAAATGTCAAAACCTATAACACGGCGTTGGTTTTTGTTAGAAACGCATTTTGCAGCTTTTTGCTGTTTTTTTATCTGCAGAGCGGTACGTTGTTGTCACTGATATAAATATAGATACAGTAGGTTTTCGTCCGCCGATAACAAATGTGCGCTCAAGGCTATATAATAAAACAAAATTTCAACGAGATAACGCTCAGCGAATAATTTGATGTCATAGCGAAGGCGTGCGCGATTGTTCGGCTTCACCTGAGGGCGCTATTTACGGTGGCTGCCACTGGCACTACCATTCAGAGAACAAAATGTGACCGTTTCATCTTCTTGGATACCACCCTCTCAAGAAAAGAAGAATATTCGCAGCGCACTAACAAGACAAATACTTTTTTTTCTCGTCTTGGCCATAAAGAAGCATAAATTATTCTGCATCACCTGAGCCGAAACTTTGAAAGTGAACAGATCATACGCTTCCACTTACTGAGCGGTATAGAAACAAACTAGGTGCGCAAGATATGCGTAGAAGTTGTCCTTCGCTTCAAAATGCGTGCCTTGTCATTCTTCACACGATTGTCTTACCCAGAGCTACTTGAAATTACAACGAAGGCTAAACATTCGGTGAGCGCTTTAGCGTCCGTAAATGTACTGCCGCAATGATATAGTGAACACCACATCAAAGCTCCGTCCTATGCTATAAGGTCATTGCATGCTGGTGGCTTGCATAAAACAGGTCAATGGGTCATGACATATATACTCTGCAGCAGTACCCAGGAATTTGGGACATAGTCCCGGCGGCCATCTATCGAACTTCACCGCAATGCCCAAGCGTTACTCAATGGGCGGCACTTTGCGAAAGGACAGTTCAAGAGACCTGCCGAATGACAAAAGTTTTCAGTTAGCCATGTCGAGAGGGTACATACGCGCTTCTAATAACATGCGTATTTGCGGCACTTATTCGTAGCTTCGCGACAGCGTTATATCAGTGTTATGATTCCTGGCCGAAATTTAGCTACAACACAGAAAAGACATTACATAAGTTGGTGAAATTTGGGCGGCTTTCTGAAACAGGTTATGCTGGGACATTGCAGTGAAGCTCGACAGGATAGCCGAACGCAATGTCCGAAATTCCTGAACATGCCGAAATCGGGGACCCAGCTGTACTGCGACAGCGATGACTCGGACTAAAGATGGCTAAGAAATAAAATCATGTCTCTCTCTCTCTCTGTTATCAAAATGTTGGGTAGAGGTTTTCCCTCAGTGAGCGCACGGTTACTGGCTTGAAGTCTCGACCTCCCTGTACGCTCGTTGTATTGAATTGACGTTCTTTTGAAACTCCATAGCAAACAAGAGGATCGCGAATTACGAGTTCATCATGTGTCCAATGAACTTACGTGTTCAACCTCCTGGACCAGCACCTGTTATGTGGAACGCCGAAGCAGTCGATTCAGCAGTAAATTCCATGACCTGGAATTTTCTGACGTACACCGAGGCGTTTTAACCTAGTTTGTTTCTTCCCTCGGAGCATGTTGCAAGGAATGCGATGCTCGGATTTCTGCACACATAGCACCGTTGGAATAAGTGCGGGATAACTGGATTATTCAAAAAAAAAAAAAGAAAAGAAAAGGAAAGGAAGAGACAAAGAGATAAAAGCAGAAACGAACCGCAAGACATAAATGCAATGTCCGCATCAAACTAGCCCATGAAAGAACGAGCACTCATGCGAGTAGGCAATCGCAATGACGCGAGCGCGCACCTAAATGCACGCGCAGAGCATGGCTAATCCGTATCACACGCTTTTGAGTATCCCTACGGAGAATAATACATCGATAGCAATTATCTTTTCAGAGTTGGTGTTTCGGTGCTCACAAACTCGACAAAAATGTAGTATAAGATGCTTCTGTGTCTTTAATGAGGTAGTACCGCGTATGCACGTTAGGAGCTCGAACGATTTGCATTTTATCCAGCTTAGTTTTTTGTGTTATACGGGGTGATCGGTTATGAGCTTTCCGGAATTTTTTAATCATCACCTGTAGCAGGTAGAATGATTCTTGTCCTTGAGCTGGATTATTCCGAGATGTGGACATTACTAGCACGAAAAATCGAAATCCATGTTAAACTAATTAACAAAAAATTCACTAATTAACTTCTTAATGAATGAATTTACGGCACATATTGCAATTCATGAATAGTATCCGGTGAGTTTGCAAGATGCATTCACTTGAAATGAATCTCCAGGATGACACCAATTTCGAGATAATATTTCCTAAAGTGTGGGACGAAATACATGGGCGTTTCAGTTACTTTTGTGCTTCAATGCACAAAAGAGCGTTATGTTAAAAAAAGTAAGTTGAACAACAGCGTATTTTTACGGCGAGTTTGATGGTGCATATCTACGTACAAACGTGCGACATTCTGAAAATTTATTTTAAGTGGATACGCCTTGCGAACCCACCGGCTAGAATTCGCAAGTTGCAATATGCACAGTAAAGTAATTAATTAGGAAGGCAATGAGTGAATTTCTTTATTTTATTAAACATGTTCTTCGATTTCTCGTGCGAGTAATGTCCGCCTCTCTGGAAAGTGCAGCTCAAGTGGGTTAATATATCTGTGGTACAGTAACGGCCACACGTACATATGCGACCAGAAAAATACATGGTCAAAGTTCATTCCAAATTTAAATATTTCGCAACTAGAAATAGAAGCCTATATTTCAGGTGGGAGGCGAGAGCTTCGAGGTTTTGAATAGCCCTCGGGGAGCTTCGGCCTTACTATTCGTTCGTCGCTTACAAAGAGACGCTACAAATACGCTAGCTTTGGGGTCGGGGGAAGAAAAAGAAAGATGAAAAGAAACGCATATTGTTACCCGGTCGCTCACTCATCTCTTCTGTGATAGACGGGGCAACGTCCTCAGAACGAGGGCCAGTAGAAACGAAACGAAAGAACTGAAACAAAGAACCCCAATGAAATTTGTGGGGACGGGGGAAGATACAAGACGCCTCATGAATAGGCGTTATCCACCGACGTAGCAGAACAAGGCGGATCCCGTGCTTCATTTTGACGTCGACGACCCGACAGCCTCATAAATATTCGCCTGTGGTCGACGGGTACGTCTTACGCCAGCGTTGCGGACGCTCGCCCGTTGAATAAGACCGACGGGACTGCAGCGTGTCGGCACTGTTGTTTGTTTCTTACTTTATTGTTCGTACTGGGACATGAAGCTGCAAATACCGATAGAAGCGAGAAAAAGTGACAGAAAGCGTGATCTTACGGAGTGCTCTTCCAAGTACGCAATCAGATATACCAATCACTCGCTACTTCAAACGACGTAACGAAGTGACACAAAAGAAGGCAATATTCCACAGCCTTGAGAACGGCATCGTGGCGTTCGAAATGCAGTGTCACTTTCCAGCCATTAAGTATGGAGGTGGGGTATGGGTAACAGTAATTAAGGGTATAAGTTAAGGCTAAGGATAATCTGTAGGGCAAATGTTAAGGGTAATTAAGGTTAAGGATAACCTAGAGGGCTAAGGCTACGGTCTAGAAGGCTACCGATGGTGGAGAGAAGGTTTGGTGAGCGATTGCTGTGGTTCGAGTGTGAGGCAGAAAGTGTCTCCGGTTTGCATTGCAGCATCCCTATCCCAACATTAGCATCAAGTGGCGCTTGCGAGCAACCTTGTGCTCCGTTTGCGAATTTCCTCGATCATGCCATGGCTATTGCAAAGTGCATCGCAGGCTGCGTGGCGTGCGTAAGCAGAAATCTGTTACGTGTAAACTGACGCTTCTGCGCTGGTGCGCCCTATTACAAGCCATCATAACGCTTGTGTGGCTGCCCATTTTGGCAGGTCGGGGTAATTGGCCAGTAACCACAAAGAAAAAAAAAAAGGCGGAATGTCACAGTTCTGCAACAATATCTGCATGAAATGAGGCTTCTGTTTTTCTTTAGCCTACTTTTCTCTGTTAGGGAGCGAAGATGGTCCTAAGTAAAATGGAATCTGCCGCAAGATATCGGTATCTTCTGAAAAAAATTTAAAGCGACATTCTTAGAAGAAAGCAATTGTAGTGTCCACTGAAAGGCATATGTGTGATGCAAATCTAAGCTGCAGTTAGGTTGTCAAGTAGCTATAGCTTATGTTATTATGCATGTTCACTTACATTTTGTGCACTCATCTGCAGAACAATGACTTTGTATGTGTTCTCGGAGTATTTGTGTTTGCTTATGCAACTGTACACGTGCTTATCTAGTTCCTGTGGGATCCTGCACGTTCCTGTTCATGCCGAATGAGTGGATTTTGTGATACATCAGGGACACTCCGTGTGACAAATCTTGTTATAACATTTTTCTTTGCTTAGCAACCAGGAGCAGCCGGTGCTACCTCTATGTGTCAACCTCGCCTATTACATCATGTGATAAAAAAGCACTCTGTCGCATTTTACAATAACTTACCAGGAGAGAACAGAAATAAAACTTATTGACACAACTGGGCAAACTTATATATGGTACTGAACGATCGCGCGATCATGCAATAGAATGCCGCAGGTCAGTTCCTTTTTGATGCTATCTTCTATTGATGTCCTCGTTAATTTCTGGTAATCTTGATGACATGTACATGTATCACAGTGTACCACAGTTGCCGTTGATCAGCATAATAAAGGCAATGTATAGAGCTCCTGCCTACATATTGAAATTCGTTAAGATGTGCGCAATTTCCGCAAGCATTATCTTGCTCGCAGAATATGGCAGATCTTGGCGTAAAAGATAAAAAAATGCTTCAGTGAGTTTTGCCTACGTCAGGTTTGCCCTGCACAACGTTTTCCGCTATTGCGTGATTCTTACAGTAATTTACAGTAGCGTTATTATGGTTCCCAGCTTCTGCGCTTGTTCCCCTGAACTCTCGCAAAGAAAAAAAGAATGTGTTAGAAGTGTTCTGCAGTTCAGTGTCTTAATACAGGCTGTAGCTTACAGTTAGACGCATTCAAATAGCGACGTAGAAGACGGGGCTTCGCTGAAAAGATCCACCACGCGCGATATCGTATGCTTTATCACGTTGCGTAAGCACTAGCGGTGAGAAATGTTCGAATAGCGTAGTCACGAAAGCTCTCTCCGCTACAGCCTAGTGCAAGCCTGTTTATCTGTTGGAAAGCCGGAATATTCGTTGAACAGAGGCAAACGGTCGTGACGCGGTGATTTCCACATCAATATCTCTACGGTATACACCGAATACAACGTAGAGCAAGAAGGTGACTTCACTGCAAGCTCGTTGGCTAAGAGGAGAAACTACCTAACAGTGGGGGATTAG
The DNA here is from genome assembly GCF_013339745.2 of Dermacentor silvarum. Taxonomy (NCBI): domain Eukaryota; kingdom Metazoa; phylum Arthropoda; class Arachnida; order Ixodida; family Ixodidae; genus Dermacentor; species Dermacentor silvarum. The sequence continues at coordinate 143,537,859 of NC_051156.1, forward strand.
CTTAGTGTGTGCAAAATTTGTGAGCGCTGTACCTCGGTTTAGCACAAGTAAGTACTCATCAAAAGTACAGCACAGCTACGAACGTTTAGGTTCAAGTTCTAGCGCAAAAAAAAGGAAGCGCGAACTTGTTAAGGTTAAAGCTCGGTTGCAAGAAAGACAATTTCATTCGACTCTACTTGATTTAGGCCTAGGATTAAGCAAAGTTCTGAAGTTGCTTAAATCTCACCGTGAGTCTGCGTCAGCCCCTCGTTTGGGAACAGACTTTACAGTTTAAAGAAGCCCTTCATAACGAGCGGCTCTCTTCATTTCTGTGTGTTTTTTTTCTTCTCATCTTAAGCAAATTGAGAGCTTTAAAGTCACTCTGACATTTTTTTCGGGTAAGGTTAAGAGTAGGCTAACATGTTACAGTAGTCGGCATATGGTTTCAGCTGCTCGACAAAACGTTTTACCATCACAATTTAGGTCGGCTTACATCATTAAGCTACCACTGTTGTCGTTCATGCCAAGCATTTTATTCAACAGCATACTTCTTGCCCACATGGCAGTAACCTGCGCCACCTGAAGTTCTCTAGCAACGAAGGTAAGTCTTTTCCTTCTACTGTCTCGCCTGTAACACTACACACATGACTGACGTTTGTGTGAGTATCTTGTACGCGGGGTTATATATGTACACACCCGCAACTTGAAATGCTTTGTGCGAGCAGCCCCCTAAGTTTGTGACGTGTGTCGTATGTTAGCCAAAGGCTTTGGACTGAATGTAACCTCATGGGGTTCCCTAACCTGCGAGAGTATCTCACTGCAAGAGTAGTTTTTTCGCATTCCGCCTCCATTTGAGAGCCGCGACAACTGCGTTTAGAAACGGGTGACCTTTTCCGCAAGTGCGGCAAAGTCCTTGAGCCGACGCGGAGTACTGCGTGCCACCTTAGCTCGGTGTTTTCGCTTGTCAGCTCTAGAAGGCGAAGCCATCGTGAATTCCTTCCCGTTTGAGCAAACCAAGAGGAATAGCAAATGCAGTAGGCGTGCGAGCACGGGAAGAGGGGGGGGGGGGGGGGGGGGGGCGCACAGTGAAGCCAAGCAATCTCGCCTTCTTCGCACAGCGTGCCAAGCCTCTACCTTTTCACTTGCGACGCGTACAGCTGGGCGTGCCGCGATAAAGAGGACGTGCGTAGTCATCTACCTACTTTACGCCTGAGAAACACATACATTTTCTGTCTACATGCAACGCAATAAGAATAAAGGCAAGAATAAAGAAAAGATGGGAGCATCGAATACGCCTGATCACCTTCTCTCTCCGTCTTAGAGCCAGCCAAAGAGAACACGTGCGCGCTTGATTCGGCTCACGTTATTGGATTTCCCACGAAAGCGACGACGACGTCGAACACGTTTGTGTCGAGATAGGAAGCACTACTTTATGTGTTACTTTATGCCTTATGCCCCTCCAGGGTGTGCCAGAGGTAAGAGTAACTTTCTGTATATATTTTCTCGTGTTCGTGCGTTTCTTTATGGTTGGTGACGTTTCTTTTCGTTCGTATGATATACAAGCGCCCAATAGCTGGCAGTGGGGCTTCACTGAGTAACTCACAGCGTTGTACTTAGTGCATACAACGGAAGGCGGCGTCAGTTGGCGTAAAAGAAAAAAAAATGTTCTCGTGTAAGGCTCTTGAGCATGAAGCGAATGGTTTTATAGGAGTAAGAATTTCAGCTTAACGGCGGCGAATTCCTTGCAAAGGAGATTGGCGAAAAATTTGAAAGGGTCGCGTTGACTTTCATGTGGCTTGCGTCGACTTCGGAAGCCCCCAGAGTGCTTTCAATCGTTCAGGCCGCGCCGCCACCGACACGATTGATAGATCAATTGCGACATAGCAGCAACAAAATTGTGAACAGCGTAGAGCAATATGCTGAAAGTCTTTCAAGTCGTCCCTACTACTTGTACATTTAGGCGACGATGGTATCGCACCAACTAAACACTGAAGTAGATGGCACACCGCACGTTCCGTACTTTGTTCTTATTCTCATTACAACCAGCCCCACAAATTTCATTATAAAATGCAGAATACTGCGCAACTGAAGGCAATTATATTGCTGAGTCTTCCTTTTTTAAGTGTTTGTGCTGCTTATGTCAGAATATCGTTTCTGCCTTGCCCCGACGAGCATGTGCGTCACTTCGTTTTGCAACCACGTTGAATAATACTCATCGATATCTTTTCGCGCAAGGTTCAGTCCGCTCGCAAATTATTTTGGGCACTTGAGTGATTACGCGACGCAACAGGGAAAGAATCTGGGGCCAGATTGACAAAGCTTTTCTTTCGTAAGTTCGCTTTGCCATTTGCTGACCGCCTTCGCTAATGATATTTCTACCATCCGGATTGGCCAAAAATTATTTCTTAGAAAAATTCTAGCGTAAGAAGTTTTTGTGAATTCGGGCCCTGAATGTCTTTAATTGCTCTGGAATATCGGTCTTGTGACGGAAATGTTCGTAGCGAAATTCGTTCAGGACTGCCCAAACTGCAGGAATATATTTTGCACCGGTGTAATTTTAACCTGTGTTACATTGCTTCGTTTCTCTTTTATCTTTATACCAGCCACGGTAGCTTAGCGATTACGGAGTTTTGCCGTTCAGCGCGAGGACATGAAATTAAACTTCCGTGGAGGCAATGGAGGCAAAGGCTCTATGGCTTACATTCTGCAAATAATTCTTTTAGGAGTCCTATCGAAGAACTTGCTCCACAGATGGGAAGACCTTGCGATTGTTATACGTAATTTACATGTGGTCCAATGCGCGATATTCCTGGAAAAGAAATGTAAGTTCACAAGCGCGCAATAGTCTGGCGCGCCACCAAACAAACAATTTTGGATCAGAACGGAGAGCCCACACATAGACGGGGAAACAATGATGAGCTCTTCTTGGAAACTGTCCGTATACAGCTCCTCTCAACGTCAATGCTGCCTCATAAATTCTGTGGCGGCTGCGCTGCTTTTGTCGACAAAGGGTACAATAGCGAAACGATTTACGCAAGCTAAACGATTGGCCAACATTTGAGCAACTCCAACAGTGAACGCAGTCTGTAGACACAGCCCTCGGCACAACCGAGAAGCTTTCATGTAGGCTGTACGCTACTATTGACACTGAAAAGTGGGCGGATCATTCTTGCTTAAAAGTGTGGGGGTAACTTGCGTAACTGCATAGCATTAAAATTCTGTGACAATGCAACACGCGGTGGTTCAGAAAGCCTCATTATTCTTGAAATTATCTGCGATAAGTATGGCGAATGCGTGTTTCGGTGCAATTAAGGTCCTGAAAGTTCACCCTGAACAATCTATGCTAGCAAAAAACATGATTATTCTTACCGCGAAACTTAACAAGAAAAATGAAAAGTATGTGGTGAAACATTTCATTCTAAAAAATCAGGTGGCTCGGATAGCCTTTCACTCTGCCGACTATCGACAGTAAAACAGGTCATTTCCTTCGCAACTGCACTTAGAAGTTGCTACTTCGCAGACAAAGTAAGAGTGCGGAAACTTTGAAGTGTATCAGAGCAACTGTTTCTATTACGGGACGAAGGCGTTTTCCAAGTTCCTGACACTTTCGTGATGATATCTTGTCGGTTACGCAGACTCCAACACAATCTCTCGGAACGCACCACGTGACAAACTCACCCGTGCTCTCCGCTGACGTTGCCATCCCCGTGGTGGGCGCTGCCGGCTCAGACCCCAGAGTCATAGCATTTCCCACGCCCAGCGCGGAGGCCGCCGCCACGGGACAGCGAAGGCTCGCCACCACAACCAGTGAGCCCGCTCACTTGCCCCAGTGACACCGTCATTCGAGTCGACAGCCCAGGAGCCCTGCCGCGCTGCTGGCGGGGCCACGGTTTGCTTGTCATGGAACGGCACAAACAAAACAAGCGAAGACAACGTCGATGACGATTCTCACAACAAACTCGGCACGAGGCCCTTTTATCCGCGTTGCACTTGACCTCCTCTGGCGCCACCGCTGCGAGCAACAGGCACTGGTGCTGACTCAACGCGAACAGTCTCGAACGATGAAGAATGTATTGGCCGCGGAAACCGTCTCCAACTCCAGCACTCACCGGCGAGGAGAGCGCGCAAATCTTGCTTGCTTGCAAATCTTGCTGCTTGGTGTGTGCTGTTCTTCGCGAAGCGGCTATTTGTCAAAGCCGGGGCTTCGGCGTGCCAACGTCGGCGTGGCCGAGTCGAGCGCGACGACCGAAGCAGCGCGGCGGCGTCACAGCAACACGCCGTCAACAAGAGCGTGACGAGAGAGAGTCCCGACAACGTCGGGAGCTAACAACAGGCGGCGCGCACGCGGCCGCCCGAGCCGCACATTCTGAGATCACCAATACGGATCAAACTCCCGGCCACGAGCGCGTGGATCCGTTTTGATCACGTGGGCCGGCTTTCCCCCTGTCTCCTCCATGGGCACTTTCTCTCCCCCGTGGCGGGCCAATGGGTGCGCGGGAGACGGCGGCGCCGAAGTGTGCTTTTTCCCGTTGCCTCGCAACCGCCCGTTCGGCGGCGTTCTCTGGGGTGCGCGGTGGGGAAGTACTAACAGGTTAGGGCGCGAAAGGCGCGCGCACGTTGCACTTCTTGTGCACAGTCTCCTTGTGTCCCACATTCGCAATGATGGAGGGTCGCTGAAAAACTGCGATAGGGAAGTGCTCGATAGTTGGGAACACGACGGACGGGGCTTGGGTTGTTGAAAAATCAATGCCTTTTGGCCTAGTTTTCCTGTGGAAGTCGCGTCCTGGGCCGGCCGTTCGCGCTCACGCCCGGGGTAACAAGTGGCTTCTATTCGGGGTGCGGCGCGCCTTTTTGCATTCAGTCGGATTTTTTTTCCCAACTTAACGGTATAAACGCGCTCAAACGTGTTCGGTGTGAGTAAAAGTGACGGTGTCGACGGCCATAACCGATATTTTCCTACAGTGCCTAGTATAAGGCACACATACAAAATCATCATTTTACATAAGCTTCATCGCTTGCAAACAAGCAGTTATGCTACCAGTGGACATACTATATTAGGTATTACCTTTTCATGATTGAAAATTGAAATACTATATCCTGCGTGAAATGTTGACAGTACATAGTAGATGAGACACAGCGTAGGCTATGCCTAAAGCCATAAATTATTAGAACCCAGAACCAGAAGTTGCATATTTCAGGTAACGTGCGACTTAATACTGTTTGCTTAATGGCGGTGCTGCAACCTCGGCGTAGCTTAGAGGTGCAGGCATTGGTGGCGCTGCACGATGGGAGTATATAGCTTCGGACACTTGTTCCTGGCGCATCTGACGCAACGTAGGAGCCAAGGATGGCGTGGGCCCTGGGACGGCGGTGACTAGGGATAGCTGGTGGGCGACTTCAACGCGTATGAATTCCTTGATTTCGCCGAGCACATGGTCGTCGTTAGTTATAGCGGCTAAACTTGCAACGGATGTATCGTGGATAGAACAATGTCGAGTGAGCAGACGTTGCCTCCTGAGTTCGTCGGAGCTCTGAACAGTTTGGCGACTTCGACCGTGGTTCGCGGGCTTTTCGAGATACGATTTGGAATGCGTCGTCGTCAATGCCCCTCATGACGTGACGGATCTTGTCAGGCTAAGCCATCGATGGTCTAAGGCGCTTGCAAAGGTCTACAACATCTTCGCTACAAAAGTTAAGTGTATACTCACTGCAGAAAGTAGATTTTAGCGCAGAAGAGGTTTTTGTAGAGGTCTCCCAAACACTTTCCTGATTTAACAGGAATTGAGTCATCGCTCGATATCAAGGCACCTGGCCTGCCTAGGCCTGCCCGCTTCAGGCCGAACGGGTAGCCGTTTCTAACCCGTTTGCCTCCTTCATGCTACGTGAATCGTGCTTACAGACTTTCGCTATGCTTTATCTCACCTCGATAGCAAAGTGCAGGCATTATTTCGGCTGTCTTCTCGAGAATGGTATTCCATATCGAGGGAAGAAGTCACCTTCACTGTATTATACTTACTGGAATAAATGGCCATCTTCGAGCATGTGAATATTTTTATTATAGCTAAGCGAATTTTATGCCTTCTTCCGCGGACTTTGGCGCCTCTGCTGGGTCGTTTTCTACCTGAGTAAAGGCTGATCGAGGAGATTAGTAGTAAACTAGGCACTCTAGAGGCTGACGGACGATCCTGAATTGTTGTTCCCTTGCCAGGCTGTTGAATATATTCTTTGTCTTCTGCATATTAACGCGATAGCGTTTAGGGCCGCGTGTCGCAGAAAATCCGGCGTCGGCAACCAGCGTGTGATCGCGGGTGGCGGAGAAAATCATCCAATCACATCGACCGCGCAGGCCCTCCACGTGGTGCAAGGTTTTGGTGGAACAAAAATTGAATTTCTCATAGTGAAATCCGTCAGAAGAATGGTAAAGTACGACTTTACCATTCGGCGTCGGATTCGCCGTCGGATTGTTTACCAATCGGCGTCGGATTGTAATTTGAATGCACGAGAAAACCTAATTCTGCTACGAGGAAACTCAAACACAAACCGCTTTCCAGCATTTTTACGAGACCTGCGCGCGTCGGGGCAATAGCAAACAATTAATAAAATAATAAAAAAGGTGCTAGGGCCTTCACATTTTAATATAAACCCACTTATATTGCCCCTGCAAAAACGGCTTTCCAGCAATGCATTTCAGTTTATAAGTGAAGCCGACTTTAAGGGGATCGGTGTCAGCCTGGTTTTTCTTTGTAAGCTGGCTTTCCCACGTTCAATGTTGCAGTGAATGAAGCCTACTTGCCGGATCCAAACGATGCGATGCGAACGGGTCCCGATAACGCTATCGCGTTCGACTCTTAAAGGCGAAGCTTAAGCGTCCTCCAATTTTTAATCTTCAACCCCACTCTTACACTTTCTCAGTTAAGGTCCACAATCACTTGTTGTAATTCTTCCCCATCGCTGCTGAATAGGACAATGTCCGCTTCAAACCAAAGGTTGCTGTAAAGTAGTACATTTATCTAGGTCGATTTCTCACAGGGGACCCTGATCATGAGAAGGAAGTTTACAGAACAATATAATTGGGTTGGAGTGCCTACGGCAGGCATTGCCAAATCCTGACTGGGAGTTTACCACTGTCGTTGAAAAGAAAAGTGTACAATCACTGCATTCTACCGGCGCTAACATTTGGGGCAGAAACTTGGAGGTTAACAAAGAAGCTCGATAACAAGTTAAGGACCGCACAATGAGCGATGAAACGAATATTTTGTTGTGTTCAAGGAAATGTCGAAGTCAACGATTGATCTTTTTTTTTCTAAAAAATTCAGAGCCCTTCCACTACTGTGAAGATGGAAGCCAGCGAACCTGTGACTATGGTGGGTCCGCATAGCGCATATTGCTCCCACGATGAGAATGGGCGTATCGTGGTTGGGCCTCACCCAACCGAACAAGTGTATCACGAACGTTCCGGTTGAGAAACTCGCCTTGAAACGCGGCCGTCGCACCGGGCAAGATGGCGCTAGCGTTGCCGAAGCGTGCACCACCGTTGTAGGGTTCCTGGAGGGCAAGACGACGCTGACGTTTGGCCTCAACATCGCGCTCCCTCTACTCGGGGTCCGCGGCTCTTCGTTGACGTTTCGCCTGGGCTTCGGATTCCTTCACGCTAGAACAGGCACGTCGGCGACGAGCCCTTTCCCGAGCGCGTTCGCGGCGGCGTTACTCAAATGCCTTAATACACGTAGTCAGTTGCTCACGAATGGCTCATAACCCTTTAAGCAATGGCTCATACCCCCATAAATGCGGCCTCCCCATTACGACGACAGAAAAGAGTGAAAGTCAACCCTGGAATGATTAGCTGCAACGGAGCCAGCTGTAGAAGCAGACGACGACGACGAACGCAGGAGCAGTGGCAACCTCCTTGCGGAACCACCGAGCAAGCTGCGGAAGAAGACGACGATGCTCGAGCCAACGCTGATTATTTCTATACGCGGACATGATCCTGGGACAACTAGCCCTTAACCGCTTTGCTGTAAAATGCTAGGCTTAATGTTAAGAGACAGGAAGAGAACAGTGTGGATCAGAGAGCAAACGCGGCTAGCAGATACTCTAGTTGACATTAAGAGAAAAAATTCAGAGCCCTTCCCCTGTCGAGAAAGTGGCGGTAAGCGAAACTTGTGGCAAGACGACACTGTCGCAGGCGTTCCGCTTTGTTTGCTCTAAACTCAGGGTCGGCGGCTCTTCGCCGACGTTTGGCCTCAACATCGCGCTCCCGCAACTCTGGGTCCGCGGCTCTTCGCTGGCGTTTCGCCTGGACTTCGGAAGCCCTCACGCTAGAATCGGACGACAACCTTCGCTTACTCCCATTTTCTCGACAGGGGTAGGGCTGCTGATTTTGTCTCTTTAGGTTCTACGTGCGACAAGGGTAGTTCAAGGGCGCGATACAGGTCCCCGAGCCAACAGGGGTAAGTGCCATTGAGCTTGGACCCTTTCTGTACTATAACCAGAATCGGCCCGCATCTCAGCGTGACACCACCACCACCGCCGTACTTGTGAGCCTATAAAGCTTCGCTTAAAAATGAATCTGGGCAGACCATGTAATGCGTTGGATGGATTGGACCATTAAAGTTACAGAATGGGTACCAAGAGAAGGGAAGCACAGTCGAGGACGGCAGAAAACTAGGTGGGGCGATGAAGTTAGGAAATTTGCAGGTGCATGTTGTAATCAGATAGCGCAAGACGGGTAACTGGAGATCACCGGGGGAGGCCTTCGTCCTGCAGTGGACATAAGTATCCCATTCAAGCGCCGTGTCCACAAACGTGGACACTAACTTTGCATTTGCGTAGTCGCAAACCCAGATTGAAAAATGTGATTTGAAAAGCGCGGACGAATGCGCCTTTCGTTTTTCTATTTGACAAGTGGCGCTATCGCCCTAAAGATATACGAAATAATGATCAGGAAGCGCGGCAAAATGGCTGCTTCAAGCTTCTACGGTGCGAACCGTAAGTAGCTCTTCGTTTTTATTTGTTTTCATGGTAATAATGTTAATAAAAACACCCAAAAGCCATTTATTTCTAAAAAGCAATGTTTGAAGATTGTCAAATACTATCTTTTCTTAGAGTACCAAGTGTTAGAGTGCCGCACGCAACTACAAGTTAGTTTGTGTGCACGTTGGTGGCCGGGCGCCTCAAAGCCGCCTTTCCGAGCGACCTGCCTTGTATGGCACATGACGCCCCTTGTCTAAAATAATCAAAACCGCTTATTTTTTTTCAGTCATTTCTAAGCATGCGGTAGGAAGGAGGAAGGTCAATGACCAGACTGTCAACAAAATTTTATCAAAAATTCAAAATGGCGACGTATCTGATCCAGATCTCTCGAATGATCAATGGGCGGAGCAAGACTTGGCGCATACGGTGGCCCGTGAGGGTGATTTCTCATTTTCTGTGTTTTGCACTGAGCAACAGCTGGCTAGAGTACCTCAGGAACGCAAGCGCTCAGAAGCTCCTACAGAGAAATACCATGTGCATGATGGCGTTCCAAGCAGACATTGCGAGCAGCCTGATCACTTGCAACAGAAATGCTCCAAAAAAGTGCGATAGGCCAAGCAATGACAGCTCGAAGCTCGTTGTCAAGGCGGCCACGCCGCAGTCACTTCCGACTGCTGCCATTAGGTATGACAGGTACGATCACTGGCCAGAGCACGTGCGCACACCAAATGCACAGCGTTGCCGCCGTGAAGAATGCGCAGCGACGAGCCGAATTCGCTTCCGAAAATGCCACATGTTTTTGTGCCTGTGGGCTCAGAATATTGCTTTCACCTTTACCACACAAAGTAGATTGCAAATGATGAGATAATCAAGGAGGAATCACAGGAAAATTGTTTTGCCCCACTTACCTAGCTAAGCGAACTAGAAAGTACAGTGCAATAGTTTTTTCGGGTTAAAGCGCCCTGTCCTCAAATGTGGACACAATGGAAAACAACGAAAAAATATAATTTATATTTTACGTAAATTATTTACGTGGAGCACTGTGCAAAGGCTTACACATTGCTCCACGCGGGAGCGGCGCATGGACAGCGATGCCTTGGCGACGACTACTGTGAAAGCATGTCTCGAGCATCCGAACAATTGCTAGCAAAATGAAATTATGTTCCCGCTCCATGCGGCAGTACGCAAAGGGTGTTTTCTTTTAGCTGCACCAAAACAAAAAAAATGCCAATAGCAGATAGCACAATTATAACCCTTGAGCTAAATTACTCTATATAAAGTGGCCAATACTATTACGGGAAATCAAAGTGCTTAATTGAATGATATACATCAATATACAAATTAACATTTTAAATAAATACTTTAATTACGGCACACATTTCATTCAACAAATTGTAGCTAGTGAGTATGCAAGGCATTTCGACTTCAAACGAATTCTGAGGATGACACCGGCTTCGATATATGAGCCGTCAAATTTGCGGTGAAAATGCATGGTTACTCTTACTCGTTATTGTGATAACAATTATATGGACACTCCAGGCGAATTTCTGCCGTTATCGTCGCCGTCGGCGTTGCCGCGATGTTTCATATGAAGTCCCAGTGTGACAGCAACGTAGTCACGCGCCGTTGAAAGCGTGCGACGGTGAGCCGAGGTGCAAAGGGGGAAGACGGGGCGGGGAGGAAGCGCGGCGCCTTCCATCGCCCGCAACGCACCTAGGGAGGGGGTGGGGAATGGAGCGGCCGCACGAGCTTTATCTTCAAAGCGATCTGCGATTAAGCACGCAGTCTTAGGTGTGCCGAGGGCTGATAGCTTCGTGTGCGCTGCGTTCTCGCCGCTTAGTTTGCGTTGAAGCGAGAGGCAGCATGAAGGTCCATTCTCTCGTCGCTGCCGCCGCTCTTCCTCACGCCAGCGTTTTGACGAGTGTCCGCGGTCATCGAGTGCGATGTGTTTGTTTGCTTGTGCACGCGTGACGCTATGCTTGTTAATTTAATAAGTGAATGTTTACATGTTCATAATGCCGATAAAAATACTATCCTTACTTCGTATAGCTGTCTAAGTATTTCTTATCTTAATCGTTGCTTCGCCTTATGGGCGAAGCTGCGACTTATTTATGAAAACGTTGTGTTATGCATTGAAGCACAAAAGTAACTGGAACGCAAGTCGTTGGACCTGTTGAAAGTTTATATCTAGAAACAGCTCTAGCACTGAGAATTCGTTACAAGGGGATACGCCTTGCGAAGTCATCGGCTAAAGCTCGTGAATTATAATATCTGTCATGAGGTAATCATTTAAAAATGATTCTTGTAATTATGTTAGTCATCTTATTAGGCATTTTGATTTCTCTTAAAGGTAATTAATTAAATTTAATTATGGGGTTTTACGTGCCAAAACCAGTTCTGATTATGAGGCACGCCGTAGTGGGGGACTCCGGAAATTTGGACCACCTGAGGTTCTTTAACGTGCACCTAAATCTAAGTACACAGGTGTTTTCGCCCCCATCGAAATGCGGCCGCCGTGGCCGGGATTCGATCCCGCGACCTCGTGTCCAGCAGCCCAACACCATAGCCACTGAGCAACCACGGCGGGTTCTCTTAAAGGTAATGACCGCCTCATCGAGTAAAATAGCTTCATGGATAGAATTTTGATATCTGCCAGAGTAATTTTTACAAATTTGGTGCAGCTAAAAGAAAACACTTAGTATGGAAGAGCATGTGAAAACTCAACATAACGTGGGACACGTGAAGACAGGAAGGCGATTAGTTCGTCAGTACTGTGCACGTCACTTGAAGAACGTATTATTGCTAAAAATTTATACGGACACTGCGGCTGCAGTCTTTGTGTCGTGTCTCGGAGGTACGAATAAACATGTGCGCACCATGACGCAAATATAGCAGCTAGTTAGAAACATTATTTATATATAGGCGTGCCATAAGTTCCTAAATTACAGTATTCAAGATAAAATTACGATATTTTAAACACCGGATTATTCGGAACCGCGCATATCGGGAAACAGTTTATGTGTACCGATTTTCTCGCCAATTTGTTGAACGCACTTCTTATCCGGCTTAATTAGCACCGTTACACGGCCACTGAGAATTGTAAGTTCGTAGCTACTAGCGAGGTGTTCTCGTATCAGCTTTCAGATTGGGTAAAAATTTCTTCTCGTAGCCCCTGCAGTTTGGAACAGTTTCTCACTTTTTCGCTGGTACACTGGAACTGAGTGCTTGAGGAGCGCAAGAAACAATATGTACAAGAAACGTCAGCTCTTGAAATGCTTTGACGTATCTCCGTTAGCTCCACGCAAGCCCAACCATCCATAGGTAAATGTTGAGCAGGAAATCTACATGGAACATATCTAGACGTCATGCCCGAGTCCATGCGCATCGGCAAATTATTTATTTAAAGAAAATAGAGTGATTTATAGTGTTTTATTGTTTATTGACCAAGTAAATGCATCTCGTTTTTCTTTTTTTTTCCTTTTTTGAAAAAAAAAAACAAACAAAAACATTCCACGCAAACTGCGCGAAGAATCAAGACATATTACTTATTTGCGAAATATGGGGGAACATGAACTATCGGTCACTTCCAAAAAGACGTTTATACTTCTCTTCCTTGTGGTAGCTGCATAGAGTACAACAGATGCTTGTCGTTCTCATTTCTTTATTTTTTGAAGAAACAAAAGCATACACTGCATACGGTGCATGGAGCATCGAGAAATATTACTTGTTTGCGAACTATGAGGAAGAGAGGGAGAGAGAGATAAAACATCTTTATTGTAAAGTTCCTGTTGGTTCGAAAGGAAGCACCTCTTCCTCCCTCCCTCTCTTCGAAATATGAGAGAGAATCAACTAGCGGTCTCTCCCAAAAAGACTGTCACAATTGTATTCCTTGTGGCAGTTGCACAGGGTACAATACACGCCTTTTACTTAGAAGGCATGCATATGTAAGCCACCTAGACCTGTGACAAACACGGCGGAGTATATTCACTAAGCAGGGATGTTCTGAGAAGCTCTACGCGAGGCCAGCGAGAAAGTCCCCGAAGCCAACGGCCGAGTCCTTAGAAATGTAGGCCACCGGTGTCACGCAAGGGCGGAAGCTGGGAAGGAAGAGATGGCAGCGCGAAATCCATTCATGCCCACACACTCTCGCAGACTCCGTTCGGTCTCCCGATTGTTTTCGGTGGAGGTCACAGAGCCCCCATATCTCGTTTCTCCCTTTCATCCTTCGTCTTGCCGAACCCGGTCTTCACGTGCCGACTTTGTCCGAGAGAAAAGGGCGCGCGATTGATCTCCGTATGTGTGCGTAATGCATTATGTGTATATTTCGCTCTCAGTTACCTCCATTCGACGGAGTTTGGGCACAGAGCTGGGGCACGAGGGAAGGGAAACGGTCCAAGACGTAATGTGATTGTACTGATTGTTTTCTTTTTTTTTCTGTTCGCGTTTTTTTTCTCTTGGATGAGGGCAACGTTGTCGCAACGAACTTCGCTGTAAAAAAAAAAATAAAAGAGAATAACTCGGTTGCTCTGGTGATTCTCGGGTTCGGCGCTTCATCTCGCTCTCTTCTTATAGGGGCCCCTCCATGCCCACGTACCGCATTCGTCTTATGCGCCTCAGCTCTGTGTTCCGTCTCATTCTGCTACCTCCTACAGCGAGGCTTGCCTGGACCACTGTCGAGGTTTTAGCGTGTCTCAGTATACGAAACGCTGTCCACCGGCGTCCTGTATGGATTAGGCCGGTCTTTCCACGTGAGTAGAGAGAGCAAATAGATTATGGCGTAAACCAAGGACTTAGAAGGCGACCGTGTAATCTGGCGACTCTCTCGGGACCTCCGTGGGTGGTCCGTTGACTTTTGTTAAGTACGTGCAGTTTGTTAATCTCTGTAACAGTTTCCCGTTCCACGTGTGTCTTCGACCGTATGGGGGTGGAATGCACGAGCCCCACGAGCCAAAGATTTTACACTCTCAGCCGAAGTTGGTGCACATTTTAGGCGGTGAATATAGCTTGGGTGTGTCGTGGTATACTGACAGATTATAACTTGGTTCGCCTGCAGGAAATATATAATATCGCGTTTCAACGTTTCGTTAGAGGCCCGGCATATATGAGGCATATTTGTAGAGGTATGATAGGAACGTTATTAACCTCGCGGGTCCGCGAACCACCAACTTGACACAATGCCAGTGCAAAACACTGTCTTCTGTCTTGCAGTTTATGCACATGTTCTTTGCTACAGAATGCCTGGCTGTGAGAACCATATACGGTGGTCGATAGTGCGGATCGAATTGGTCATATGACGTGCAATTAGAGATCTTAGAGCTCGTGTTGGAACAGCGTTGCTTGGTTTGGCTTTTAACAATCACCACAGAAATATGACCCTGATGAGTCCGTTACGACAAAGTGCTAAATTCAGACATGGGTAATGGACCACATATTCCACGTTTGAATTAAAAACAAATATTGGCTTCTATTGCTGAAAAAGTCAGCAAACGTTTGCTATATAGGTTTCCATATTCTTAGTAACGTTAGTAAAGCTATCTAAAGGCCTAACAGGGTGGTAAGGCAAACGATAAAGCAATGTCTGAACAGTCATAATTTCATGTAGAAAGCATAGATCGTAAGGTAGGTTTGTACAGCATTGAAGTCTGCTAGTGTCAATAACGGTCTATTAAGTACATACATCACTCTTTTAAGGATAGAAAGTGCTTCGAACTTCACCGCTACTAACAAAAACACGTTTCGGTGTTTTTGGGTGATGAACATACCCCGAAGCTCTTTTTAAAATTATTTTAAAGACTGTAAAGCATCGATCGTACTTGGTTCTTGCCGATAATATGTCAATAATTGCGTTCTTTAATTTGTTACAAGCAGGCAACCTTTAATCTCACTCTTAACCTTGCAATTTGACTCATATTTCAGACATGTTGTATGGGTTCGTTTCAATAAAGTTCTGCGGAAGTGCTACTCACTGTATTATGAAAGATTACTATGACTTCTGTATGTTGTTAGCTTGAGCAAGCTCGCACTAAAGGGTAACGAAACGTTACCAAAACTTGAAAAGAAAGTATAGCAACGAGTAAGAAATAAGAGATGCGCAATAGTTTGCAACTTTTTTATTTGATTTTGTCGTTCTAATCTGTCCTTCATGTACCGGGCTTTGGGCTACAATGTCGCTTCTTAAAGAGAATCAGCGGCGAGACTCCTGTGCTGCTTGTTTCACCTTTCATTTTAATGCGTAATAGGAAGCCAACTTTTAGAAGTGTTCTGTACCAAGTGGCTTTGTTTACTTTTTTTTACGTTGTCTTATAACTCCGCTATTATATTTGCGACATGACCATAATTCAACTCCAACTGGTGTTATATGTAGAACAGACCTGTATTGATCCGGTCTCCAATAGAGTGCGGATCAGGACAGGTCTTTGTAAGCTGCTATTCGAGATAAAGTTGCAGCTATCAGAACTCCTACATGTTGGGTTGGCTATTTCTGCTGGAGTCAGTCAAATAAAGAGAACAGTAAATTATAGAACAAAGAACTCGGTGCTAATGCAATGGTAAACTCGGCGGTAATACAGTTCCACTCAACGTGAAAGCTGGGGAAGTGATTTGCCGGTGTTTCCATTGTGTTTTCCTTGTGTTTATCTTCTTTTATCCTCTGTTTAGCTTGTGTTTAACAATGCATCATCTGTTATGACACCTGTGCTAAGGCACAGCTGGTGGGAAACCGCAACGCACATGACGCTGAAGAATTTGCTGATAGAAGAGATTTTTACGAATTCCGGTTAATCAATGGGCTTAATGCTTGAATATGCCTGTCTTTTAAATTATTCTGAATCATGTTAGTTTATTTTGAACCGGTTTTGATTAATTCTGCACTTGTTTTGACCCTGATTTGAGCACTTGTTTTTGAGCGTGATCACGCGACAGACGCCGGCATGTTGTGGCCTCGGCAACATTTGATAGGAGACTGTACGTCTCGGTAGTGCCGCGCCAGCAGTTCCAGAGCATGCGCTGAATGTCCTCAAGTAAGTTCCACACGGGGCATAACGAATAATTAGGTGGTCGGATCTTGAAGAAAACAATTGATGGTGTAGGCCACACGAAGTGCTAAATTAACGGGTTGTGGGCGTCCTCAGCTTGCTTTTACAATCCCTGGAGGACGCTGTAGACACACTGAGAGTCAATGCAGAAATCAGGTGCATACTAGCGATCAGGTAACGGTCCAACGGGTGAGTTCCGGGCGCCATGCAATGCCGGAAAGAAAAACTCAAAAGCTCTTATAGGAAAAGGAATATTTTTGTTTGATTGCACGGAGCAGGCTTGCTTAGCAATGGCGTCTAACTTAACATTGGCTATAACACGCCAGTATTCACATAACCACGACAGAGTGATATTGTGATCTTTGTACGCCGTTCATACACTTAAACAGTGCATCTTATAAGTGTAGATGCCCTCACTGATTTGAATACTACTTCAAGTTTTATATAAGTTAGTACGAATCTGAGAAACGTAGCCACATTTTGGCAGGTTTGTTATAAATATGTTGCAATGCCGCCAGAATGGCGGTCGGCTAAGTTGCAGTAGACGATGTCCTATGCCACAGCTAGATTTCGTGAAGAAACCAGTAATTGCAAGCCATATGCCTATGGCTGACGATTCGTATTTCACCAAGCCGTCGGTGTTAATTAAAGTGAAATCTAAGCATTTGACATTCATCTGCTCCAAAGTAAAAAAAAAAGTTCAGGAACTCGTGTTATTTCTCACTGTGAGAAGCAACCTTTGTCGGCAACACGAAATGCATCCGAAGCTAAGAAAGGAGTTCCGCTTGCACCATGAACGTCTTTGGTACAGCGTTAAATCCCGCTTCATGGGTGCCAGGTACACTTTATCAATTAGGTTCGAAATCAGCACGCGAGAGTAAGTTTTTTTTTTTTGTAGTGCCACGTGATTTGCAACTTTATTTTTTCTTTAGCCCTTGGTTGTCGCTCCTTTACGATTTCAAGCTGAACGAAACGAAGACAGCGCGGAACCGTTTGCGCGTGCGTTATCTCTGGTGTCTCGCACAGAGTCGTGCACAACTTACACAGAGGAATAGTGGAGACGCATACAAGGAGAAAGGAGGTCCAAGCCGACGTCAATAGAAAGAGAACCTATTACACTTTGTTGGACCTTAACCTTAACTTTCATCAGAGTTTGGGTATATTTGCTGCAGCACTGACCTGGTTATTCCGGGGCGGGTACTGTGGAATGGCTATGAGTAATTGGCTACCAACAGAGATTAGGAGACCATAACGGCACTAACATCGATTGTTCCTTCCAATAACCTAGTCGGCTATCGACAAATGTTAGAAAGAAGCCACACGCCAGGTTGCATGTGGATAATTGTTCCATGTTTTTCTAGATAGCAGCAACAACCTAATAGGTAGTGCCTATTCATTATGAATGGGAAACGACAGTGTTGGCTGGAGAGGTTCGGCCAAAGTAAACAAAAAAATTAAGGAATCAGTCACGCCTGCTTCGTAAATAAACGCAGAAGGGATGAAGGGTATGCTTAAACGCAAATTTTCGCACAGTCTTCTCGAGAAGCGTGCCGCTGCTACGTTTGCAGAAGGTGTGTCTGCCTTCGCATAATGATTTCGTATATAAAACTTCATCGTGCAAGCAGGTTGTCTTCGTAATGTAGTAGTGTCATGGCCGCTATTCACGCTAAATACTCAAGTGTTGACATAGGGCCTGCACTTCGCCATGTCTAGGATGGCCTACGTCGGCTTGGACCTCATAAATGCACAGGGCGTGCCTGGTAGCGTAAATACCTTTTCACTATGGATTTGTTTGGGCAGTACTCTATTACCATAAGGGTATTCTTGCGCAAGCTCAGAATGCATCTTACACAGTGCTGGTTTGGATTCGACGTTAGAGCAGTCGATTGCATTCTGTGCAGCGTCTCCTACTATTCTCTGTCGTGAAAGGAATTGTTGACACCCGCTTGTCAGAAAGCCTTTTAGATTTTGTTTGGCGATGGCGTTTTTGATTAGGGACGTTTTGAATGCGAAGTTTTATACGAACTAATTCAAACCAATCTTTAATTAAAGCACTTCAAAGCACAGCCTCGTCAGTTTGAATCCCCACCGATGACCCTCATTAGGACGAGAAGCGCGAAGTTTTCAGTGATTGCGAAAATTTATTCCAGCCCCTGCATTATCCGTTTTGTTTTTGCAGGAGCACGAACTGGTCCTGCACTAATTTATCTCCAAGCGGCATGCTCCTGCCTTACGTGCATGGCGAACCCGGTGAAAGTTGAGGTGTGCCTCGTCGGACTGGCGCAAATACACACACTCGAGGTTGAAGTGGCGTGTTTCCATTCGTGCTGTCATTAATTTTTTTTAGTTCGCACGCCCCCGTAGCAAAAACAAAAACAGTTACAGTCATTGCGTGCACGAGCCGATTATATTAGTCTCGTCTTGATGAAATGAAAGTATGCGCTGGCACTGCGCAGTTGCGAAAAGGATTCACCAGGCATCGTTTTCTCCCACCAGGGGGGAGGCTCCGCCTTGATTGGAAGAAGCTGTTTTTGGGAAGTTTTTTATTGCTCTATGGCTAGCGCAGAAAGCAGCACGAGCGCAGCTGCAGCTTCCGTAGCTGATTGATTTCGGTAGCCGGATGTCCTTTACTGTGAAGCCTTCCATGGTCGCAAGCAGTTAGCTGGTTCTCTTGAAAAATCTATTGCGCAGATATCCATCGCGTACTTTGTTGCTGCCCTTGTCCTGTGTAACACCTCAGCAAAGCGGATCTGGTGCTAGAAAGCAGAACAGGCCAGAAGCGCGGTTACGTAGTTTTAGAACATACACAGACAATTACCTTAACTTAGTAGATGTAATATTGTTAACTGTATCCAAATGTACAGGTTGACTGGGAAGTGTGAAATAATGATGATGAAATTCATAGCACACAGAAAAAACGCTGATTGCAACATTATTCAGAAGCAGGAAATAAAGAGGAACCAGCCTTGCTGCGTAAATTTCTATACAAGCAAACAAGCATTCCAAATATTTTTGCATAGCACGTTATAAAAAAAAAAATGTCGGCGGGTGACACGGCTATGTGGAAATCGCTGTGAAGCGAAGCTTTTGCTGATATTAGCTGAAAGTCTTTCCTTCATTTATCCTTATTCTGCTCTACGCAGCTCCTAGCTTCTCGCTAAATACACGCTCTCGTCCCATTTGATTTCGTTTATTTGTTTCTCCACACGGAGCTGCTTTTGTAGCCCGCTTCTTCTATTGTTTTTTTTTTTGCGGACTTCACGACTTCTTGCCTCTTGTTCTGCTTACAGATTCGGACAGATAGCTAGTGGACCAAATTATCTATACAGGCTCATAGCCAGTGGTCTGAGTTGTCGTAGATTCGGCAAGACAGCCAGCACCTGCAAAGTGGGACGAAAAGGCAGAGAATGCTTCGCTTTAATAGCGTATCTTAGGCGTAATAACATGAACGCTCTTGATGACTGAGTCTCTTTATCTTATTGGCAAGTGAAGCTGTATCTCTTTTTTTTCAGAAAAACATTTTTGCTACTCATTTCGTGTTTTACCTACACAGATGGCTGAGTGGCTCCGGCGGTGTGCTTCCGAGCAAGAGGCAGCCTGTTCGATTCCCTTCCTAGTCGGCTGCATTTTCATGCGTCACAGTGCATAAATGCTCGAGCATTTATATTTATACGGGCACTTTAAACCGTCGGCGGTGTTCAACGTTACTCCGTAGCTCTTCTTTGCGCCATCTCTCATAAACCCAGTATTGCTTCGGGACGTTAAACCGGACGAATCATTCCTTCATGACTGCTCCCTATTTTGCTCTCGTGAAAAATCGTCTTTTCGAAGGAAACGTGTAATTGAATTACCAGAATATTCGTACCACAAAAATTGCAGCGCGGTCCATGGAGAACGGGTAATATCATTGCCGAGTTCATATCCTGGAGCTCTTAAATTGGAGGTCCCCGTACAGTCTCCGACTATGGGATCTCCTCCTGCATATGACGCCCTTCCAAACATGTATAACTCTATCGAACGAACAAAATCTGAATCTGCTAGCTAGGGATGTGCACTATATTATGTCCTGACTCGAACAGTATGTTCTACTGGTAAATTATAAGAAAACTAACTACTGAATTCTTTTTATGCGGTGACGCTAGCTTTTAATGCATCAGAAAGAAGGTTGAACTTGTACGACTGGTTTCTTTTCCCTACAATTTTATTAAATTGCATTTAGTTTATTGGCCCAAATTGTCAAGTCAACGAGATGGCATCGTTATTTGCGCTTTCATTTTCCGATGGACAGTGAAACCGTTCCATGTATCTGCAGAAGGTCGCTTCTCGGATGGTGAGCTACGTGTAAAATGGTGGTTTATGAATTTTTCTAGGCGCACCTGACAGGTAAAAGTGCGATCTTTTTCATGTATAGTTTTCGAAACATAAATGCCAAAGTGTTGCACGATTTGAGGAAGAACAAAGCAGCGTAAACGATAAACTTCCTTTTATTGTTGATACAATAATAGGGCAGGCAGTACCTTGGTTTCTACGGTCGAATGGTAGCGTTGCGTCTTTCTTGCCGCTATAACCATGTTTCATAAGTACTTACACTGTTCTGTGCTCCTAACCTAACATTTTAGAAGTTATAATATCAATAAAGCTGTGGTAGACTTCACCACATTGTGACAGCATTATTTGAGGTCCAAGATTTACGGCAGTTCTCAACAATGTCCTTTTCCGGTCAGCAGTTCTGATATATGTGCCGCTGCTGGTTGATGAAGGCGTTAAAAAAACTGGTACTTGCAGGATCCCAGGACAGGAGATGCTATTTATATATAAATAATCGAAGTGAATGCGTGAGATAAATATAGCGACGTGGTAAATAATTTTCATGGTGTTCTATGTTAATTTCAGTTTGCAATATTTTATGCTCACAGGAATTTAGAGATGGTACTCTGTAACAATTCGTTTATTTTGCATTTATTTTTTTCATTAGACACTAACTCTCCCAAAGGTTCACTGCACTGTCGCAAGGATTCGCCATTCAGCTAGACCGATGATAAGAAATTGGTATAAACTGGGGTGGAGAATCTTTAGGAAAAAGCCGGCAGATCCATGCCCTGTGGGAATCAATGTTCTGCGAAGCAGTGTGCGGGGAGCCTACCAAGTTAACAAAACGACCATGAGAGCACTAAGACGTAGGCGGCTCTTTCATGATCTACATGACACGCATGTCATGACATTCATGTCATGAGTCCTCAGGAGTCCCTTTAGCTACACCTAAGAGACCTTAAGTTGAAAGCCATAGTCATGCTCATGACTATGACTTCGACCATCAACCACTAACCTTTTCCTTCACTTAGTACCACATCCGAACTCATTCCATTGGTTTTTGAGTGTTAATCTTTTTTGTCTGAGTCATTGTCATTTTTGCTGAGTCATGATCATGACTACGGCTTCTACCATCATCCTTTAGTGTTGCCTTCACTTAGTACCCACGTCAGAACCCGGTTCAGGGGTTCTTGAGTGTTAATCTTTTTTCGCTCACTCATTGACGTTTTTGCTGAGTCATGCTCATGACTACGACTAATACCACCATCCTTTAGTGTTTCCTTCACTTAGTGCCCACGTCCGAACCTTGGTTTTACAGCTATTATTTTTTCGCTGAGTCATTGACATTTTTGCTGAGCCATGGTCACGACTATGAGTTCTACCACCATCCTTTAGTGTTTCCTTCACTTAGCACCCACGTCCGAACCCATTCCAGTGGTTTTTGAGTGCTAATATTTTTTCCGGGTCCTTGACATGACCTACATAACACGCATGCCATAACATTTACATCATGACCTATTACTTATAACTTTGGTGCATATACCAAGGTAACGAAATGACCATTAGAGCATAAAGACGTAGGTGGCTAGACATAGATACTGTCAAAGTAGCAAATGTTCGCCAAGAAATGATTTGCATTTAAAAATCTGAGATAGAGAAACATATAGGGAAACAAAGTGAGGAGGCGCCGTAAAAGAGAGGTAATCATACAATATGATTATCTACATAGACACGAAATACAGGATTTTAACTATGAAATATGTTAATACATTCAGCATACTCATTACGTATTTTTTTTTGGTCAATCCATCGGAAAGTCTCTAGTGCAGCAAGGCTGCGCAGAAAACGCGGAATGCTACCTAGAAAACTTGTGCCTCACAAAAATTTGCACATGATCAAGAACCTTTGGACACTGTAAAATGCCATGGACCACCTTATAGAGGAAAAGAAGGTCTGATTCCTTGGGTCTTAATTTTAGAGGTGTTAGTTGAGGTAGATTTGACGATGTCATTTATAGATATCAATTTATTCGGGACACGTTCAGTGAGCTCAGAATTAGATTTGTACGTTCCGCCTCAAACTACAGCGGCATACTCTAGTAGTGGAAGGCCCACAGTAGAATACAACTTCAGAAAGGCAACAGAGAGTGGAAGTCATAGAATATACGACTAACAATACCAATAGCGCGAAGGGCACGTTGCTGCACATATTTAGCGTGTCAAGCGAAGCTTAGCGTTCTGTCGAAGTACACACCAAGATATTTCATTTCACTGACCCTCGGCACTGGATCATCAAGAAGATTGTACGCAAATTGCCGATGGTGTGTTTTCTGCGTATAACTTAATACTATAGTTTTGGAAGCATTTTATATTTGCCTATTTGGGGTTTGTGCTCAGGTTTGGGAGCGAAAAAAATATTTTTGCA
This sequence comes from Dermacentor silvarum, assembly GCF_013339745.2. Classification (NCBI taxonomy): domain Eukaryota; kingdom Metazoa; phylum Arthropoda; class Arachnida; order Ixodida; family Ixodidae; genus Dermacentor; species Dermacentor silvarum. Next base: position 143,560,580 of record NC_051156.1, read on the forward strand.
GTTAAATGCAGTCTCGAACACTGGCGACAGTCTCAAATAGGTCGACGTCGTCAGCGTATAGAAAGAATGAAGAGGACTTAATTGCGGACGGAACGTCATATGTGAACAATAGGAAGAGAAAGGGCCAAGAACGGATCCTCGAGAAAGTCCGCTTATCAGCTGACAGCAAACAGAGCTTTGTCCATTCATGCCAAGGGAGCACGATCTATTGCTTAGGTAATTAGATCCAAGGGCAGTGATAGAAGAAGTTATCTTCATTTTCGTGAGCTTTGTTGTGAGAAGCTCAAATCAAACAACATCAAATGTTTTACTCAATTCAAAGTAAAGAGCGTCTAATTGGGCCCTACTATATACCACACTGGAAGCAGGGGTCATAAATGAGACCAAGTTCGTTGTTGTGGAGCACACTAACACGAAGCCATGCTGGTGATCCATTAAAATGTTATTTGGACTAACAGAAAGCAGGGAATGCAATACAGTTTCAAACACTTTCGACTCAGCGCCGAGGATAGATAAAAGCAGGAAGTTAGTAACTGCTCTTCTAGCACATGTTTTGTGTACGGACACAACCTATGATACTTTTCAAGCGCCAGCTGAAAACGTACTAGACTTTAAGGAACTGTTGAAAATGCCTTTGAGAACAGGAAAGAGTATGTTTTCATACGCCTTAAGCAGTGCGGATAGGATACCATCAGCGCCGCAAGAAAGTTTGAGGCACTTTATTCACTTCAAAACAAGGTCGTTATTGACTGATAGCGGACAGACCGTACCAGACGGAGAAGCAAGGTTACTTGAGGTTGTAGCATCTTTTACACCAAATACAGAACAGAAATGTTCTGGTATAGCATGGGCAGCGTCCGAGACACCACCATTTACATTAACAAGTCATACATATTCAGCACTCTTTTTGGAAGAGTAAGAGCGCACATAGTTCCAGAATTATTTTTAACTGCGTGTCATGCTGGCTTCAACACGTTCAATGTGATTTTAGTGAGCATTGTTATAATAAAACTTCCATAGACAACGACAACACCTGAATTTAAGTTTCCACGGGCCTGTTTGCCCCCCCCTTTTCTGTGTGCATGGTTTATCAGGTTCATTGCCATTTTCAGTTCTTTGAAATTGCAATCAGGCAACTTTGACTGTTTGAGCGTTGTATAGGCATACATATGCGCATGCCACCTTGAATTGTTTTCGTAAACCGTTTAATCTGTTCTGCCACATCAGGTTTTCCATTTACGACAAACCAGTAAGCGTTTGAATGTTACTGGCAGAAGCCAACCTAGTCTCCAAGGGAACAATTGAAGTGGCACTTCGTGTTGATATCGGGACGGATGTTGTGTTTCTGTGCTGCCAGAGTTAAAGAAACATTCAAATGGGGGTGAAACTTGCCTGGCGCAAACAGATAAACGTTGCTACGCATGACGGAAGCACTACCAAGACACGTAAGAGAAAAAATATGGAACGTTGCCACCGCTGTTAAAAGTGAAGTGTAGCTGCTGCATGAAATTAAAAGAGAGAAAATCCAGCAAGGAGTGGCAATATTAAGAAATTTAAAAAGAATTCTGGCACACAGTATCATGAAATTACGGGTACAATAAAACCTTCAATAGTTAACGCTTTGTGGTAATGCGAAATTATAGCGGCTCCACTCGATGTCAGGCTAAGACCAAATGCAGCAGGAGTTACGTTGGGTGCCACATAGAATCTACCAAGCAACAGCCGTTCACCACCTGAACAGCGCATGTATATCCAAAGAGCCTCATGATTTCTCTCAAGGTCCGAGTGAGAGCCACATTCTATCGTGCTATCAACAGCGATAAGGACGCCACCACCTTTCTGGTTTCAGCTGATAATAATAATTATTTGTTTGCCGTGCCCAGGAACAGCCTTAAAGTCTAAGCGCTGGCGCAAGCATACATTAAAAAAGACTGTGCAATAATTATGATGATGACGATGATGATGATAATAATAATAATAATAATAATAATAATAATAATATTAATAATAATAATAATAATAATAATAATAATAATAATAATAATAATAATAATAATAATAATAATAATAATAATAATAATAATAATAATAATAATAATAATAATAATAATAATAATCATAATAATAATAATAATGTTTCACAAGCAAGATAGCTTGCGACATCATTCCCGTGCAGGGTTAGTACTCTTTTATTGTTGTACGGTAAATAGTGTATACCCTATAAACAGAATCGCAATGGTTGGCGCAGGTTGTGTGCGACGACAACTTCGTCGGTTTCCATAACCACTAAGTAAAAATGAAAAAAAAAAACAATACAAAGAAAAAAGCCTCTGAGAAACCACTGAGGCATTCTAGATCTACCTTCTTCTTAAACTACGCGCTTCACATAGCCGCACCAACGACAGCTCCTCCCTACCTTCGGTCAATGACATCAAGGGCGCACTGACTACTGAATCGAGTCTTTCAACCATCCATCTCCCGTGTGCTATCGAATGCGTGCGACGAGAACCTATACCCCGCAGTTCGGTGCCACGTGCGCGATGAATAACCTTTCTCAAAGGCTTTCGATCATACTCCAGCCGGTTGGTTCTCACCTGAAAGCACTGCAGTGGGTGCTGCAATACGCAGCGTCATTATGGTGAATAGCAGAGAGGGTGGTTCTGCTTGCGAATGATAGATTGGCATTGAATGAGTGGTTATCACGTGCCAGGATTTACAGGAGGAGGTATTCGTTCACTTTCTCTTTTAGCGCTCCGAGTTAGTTTACGACACTCCGACATTGCTGGTACTTAATTGGCACCGCAATGACAGTCAAAAAATATAAATGTATCGATTGGTGAGGTGAAAAACCTTCGAGAGAGGGCTCTGACCCACAGGCCAGAAATCGCACTGAACAGAACGAAATATAGGCCTATATCACATGGGAAAACTAAACCCCGTGTGTATTTTCCTTTTAATGAAATACGTTTGCACGAGTAGCGGCAGAAAACTAGCTGCAACAGTATGGCTTAAATTGGAAGGCCATAAAATTTGCACTCGCAGTAACTATGCTAGCAACAAAAGCCTACTCGTGTGACATATTAAAGAGTGGCAGGTTTATTCAGATGGGTGCCCTCTAGAGAAGGAAATTATTTGTGCTCACAAAATGAAATGAAATCATGGTACTTGACGTTCTAGCACAAAATATTTCAGGGTTTAAAGAGAATCAGTGCGTAACCTTCCTTTTAAAATTGCACGCCTAACACTCGTGACAATGACACACTCTTATTTGTTGATATTTTACTCTTTTTATAAGAAAGGGCAAATGTGGGCACATTGAGTATTTAGGTGTTCTAAAACGCAACATAATCGGTTTGCAATCGATAAGCGCTCACCTAGTCAGGCGAACAGACTTTCAAGACAAACTCGAAGACTTGCTATGATGGAAAATTCATCACTGGGGCCAACAGTAAGCTTTTTTTGGGGTTTCAAGCGAAATGTACTCATGTCGCTTAGCTTCTCATCTCTCCTTGGTGTCGCATTGCCCGTTTATTATCAGACATTCGTTTTCTGTTTTATACTTCAATGCGCATTTATTCTCTGAGGATATTTACGAGATACTTTATTAAATTTACGTGCATCAAAGGTCTACATCGTTGATGATGCTGGCTACCCCTTTCCGCTTAGCCACACGATAGGTATCAGAGTTAGGGGGGCTCAAAGACAGATATGCAAGGAAGTGAAAATGAAAAGACTCAACAAGAGAGCACATAGTTCCGAGAAAGTCTAAGTTATTACATTGTGCATCACAGCACATTTGATTCGCAGACATGAATTTGCAGTGACGAGTTGCGAAAACTCAAGTAAAAATTAAGTCGGATAGCAGTCACTTGCAGTACATATCTAGTACAAGTAAGCGCATTCTGTAATACAATATGCATCGGGTTACATCAGAAGCTGTAACAAGATCACAATTACTTTATGCGCCCTTCGCAGAAAGCTTAAGCAGTGACCCAGGAATATTCCCGTATATTCAATTCATGTAAAACACGTTACATTGCTCTAGTAATTATCCGCAATACCTGGAGCATCCAGTAATTCTTTAAAGCACTAACTGTACGCTTTTGAAGATTGGCTGTTGGATCTGTAAACCCATTATTTTTTTTCATTTAGGACAACATTTAGTCCAGTGCATCAAATTTATCGGTTTGATGACCGCATAAAACGGTCACATTAGCCCCATCTAAGTTCATCCAGCTGACTCAATGTCACCGGCGCACAACGAACTGACAATTGGTATTGATTGATCCCCATGAACACCACTGATCACCTGCGTTCCATCTGCCAACCACACGCAGTGTTGGCCACGTAGTACAGACGTTACAATTTAATGCAAGAAATGCAACCAGCACAGTCTGCGTGTCGGCGGTGGTGGTGTAACGGTAAAACCCTACCTGTCGCAAACTCGCGTCTCGTTCACTTGGTGTATACCAAAATTGGCATGGAAGGGTACGAATGTATATATGAATAACATGACTGATAGGCCATGACATCAATAACATCCCATGTTCGTTAGTTACGTCCCGATTCACGTGTGGCGCATATCCGCATGGGATATGTGAGTACGAGCCAGGGATAAGAAAGAACTTAAGGAAGGAAGCTGCACCGGCGCCGGATCACGTGACGCGCGCGCCCGATCAGGGTCGATTGGTGTGTCGCTGGGAGGGAAAGGGAAGGAAAGGTGGTTGGAGCGCACTCCGCCGGGCTTCCTTCGCCTCAGATCAGTTTCGCCGCCTGGATAGGAAGGCTCCGCGTGGTGCATACCGCTGAGGAGCAGGCTGCGTTTGAGCAACGGCGCCACAAACGTGCTCGGGAAAGGGCTCGTCGTCGACGTGCCGATTTTAGCGTGAGGGCTTCCGAAGCACAGGCGCAACATCAGTGAAGAGCCGCGGACCCCGAGTGGCGGGAGCGCGATGTTGAGGCCAAACGTCAGCGAAGAGCCGCCGATGGTTGGCCTCAGACAGGGAAAACCGGTTGAGGAAAATGAAGTGGAACGCCTGCGACAGCGTCGTCTTGCCACAAGCTTCACTTACCCTCATTTTCTCGACAGCGAAAGGGCTCTAAATTTTTAACAGCGGAACTGTTTAAGCCCGGCGTAATGTGTCTGCTGAATCCAAAAATGTGGGCCGATCCTGGCGGCAGTGCAGAAAGGGTTCAAGCGCAATGGCACATACCACTGTGAACTAGCAAAGCTGAGCCTGGCTAAATCCATATAAGCATGGTTGGGACTACTTAAGCTTAGTAAGTCACCGATATGCGATTGCCAGCCAATCAATAGCTAATCAATAATCGATAAGTAATCAATGAATTCCGGAAAATGCTAGGGATGACTTGGTAGTGTTAGCCTAGCCCAAATACAAGGCCAATACCTTGCGATAGCCAATCGATAGCCAATCAATAGCTAATCGATAAGCGAACAATAATCGATAAATTCCGGGAGGTGCTAGGGATGACTTGGTAGTGCTTAGCCTAGCCCAAAAGCCAGGACTAGCCAGGCGCCCATCAGCTCCGCAGTCTCTTTAGCATTGCGCCTCCAGTGCAACCTATGCTATTTTTTTTCATGGATTATGTATTCACCAAAAGTAATATCTCCATGGTATTTGCTCAATTGTGTACTGCAATATGCATTTTTCTTTCTCTTTGTCTTCTAGTTAGCCTGCAAATAACCAGTGAAACATATCTTAAAAATTCTAATTCCTTCTGAGTGCATGTAATATGTATATCCATTCATCTGTACAGCTGGTGAAGTACTTACTAAATGGCATGGGATATTACTATGTGCACTTACTTCCTGCATTCAGATAGGATGTCAGATCATATCTGAAGGTTTGAAGTTATCTTGTTGCATTGCATAAACTAGTTAAACAACAATAAGCAACAAGGAGATATCCTTTGGGGCACGAATACGGAGAGAGAGAGAGAGCAAAAACACGATGAAAATGTAGAAAGGTTAACCAAGGACGTGCCCGGTTGGCTAACCCACACTTCGGGATGGGAAAAGGGGAGAATAGATAACACAGAAAATTTAAAAAAGAATGAAATGACATCGTTCTGAGCACATTCGCAAATGATCACTAGCGTGTAATTTGAGCACCCGCACAAATCACACGCCACACTGTTAACCCGTTCCTTTTTTGTAGCGTTAGCTACACTGGCCTAGCCAAGCCCGTTTCGCGCGGCACATCAAGAGCCGTGCTGCGCATGCGCAAGGATCAGTGATGTCACACGGCTTGCGCACCGGAGCCACCGGAGCCGGCACCTCTCGTGCACTCCGCCGCCACCGCGCGCGACTCACCGCCGCCGGTCTGCGCATTCCAGAGGAGTGACGTCGTAGCCGTGGTAGACGCACTGGCGCCGCCGCGCGCTCGCTGTGCAGTCGCCGTCTGACACTGCGCTGGAGCCGCTGCGCTTCTGACTGGCGTTTGCCAGTGTGGTATAGCCATGGAGAAGGAGAGCGCAAATGCTGCTCAACAGCGCAGAAGAACGGAGAAGCTTGACTCATCGGATCCCGAAGTAGTTGCCTGGCAATTAGCGGTTGAGCGTAGGAGGAATGAACAGAAGAAGGCTATATACATGTGCCACATAATACGTATACTGCGTGTGTGTCATTGGAGCAGCAGTAAGCATGACAATCAAGCTAATACTTGACAATCTAGACAACCAGGAAAACTAAGAATAATCAGCTGAACATTTGCTAACGCTACGTATATCGTGGCATAGCTGAGCTAAGCCAATGCAACTTTTTTGAATAAATAGACATCTGTTAGTGCGTCCGGCCCTCCACATGCAACACAATGTAGTTTCGTGACGAGAAAGTCCCGGTGGCAGACGAAGTCGCCAAATAGGGTCGGTAGAATACAAGTGTGAGCTGGAGAAACCTGGTGAATCCCATCGTAGATGTGTGATGTGGCCAGCAAGTGGTTCAAGCTGCCATGCCACATTCGTGTTTTCGAGAGTGGTATACGCGTAGGCTACTGCTGAGGTTGTTGATGGGCCCAGCACGCAGCTTCATCTGCGCTATCGTTGTCGACAATTCCGCAGTAGATTGGCAAGCAATGAAATAGAATGCCGTGCTCTTAAGTGCTTGGTGATGAGCGTACCTTATTTCGCACACTAGCTGCTTGTGTAACCCAGCTCATAGGGTTCATTGCAGAGTTTGTAGGGCTGCTTTGGAATCGCGATAAATGGCACACCGTTTTGGTGGCTCTTGCAGCACGTACTGGTACTGAGTCATGATGTCTCATCACAATGCCACAGAATGTAGCCTGTGTTCTTGGAGCTGACAAACAGGATAAATGTTGGGACAGTAGGCGTGAGAGGTGTCGTGTGTGCCTTCTTAGTGTCTCGAAGAAGATATGAGTTGTGATCGGGCGCTCCTGTGCGAAGACAATCGTACCAACTGTCTAAGAATATTTCGGGAGGCCAAGACATGTCTGAAGTGCTTGCGCTTGTACGCTTGCGTGACGATAATCTTGCATTTGTTGGACAAGAGAGGAAGACTGTATAACAGAAATTCAAGTAAAATTTTCCAGGAACAAATTTTAACATATTCTCAATACGAATGAGTTTTTCCCTCAGTTAACAGACATGGGGACTCCAGGTGTAACCACTACCCACAATAACGCCTAACAACCTGAAAGTTTTCTCATGTGCATTTGGTTGGCCCTTGATGTACACATCGGTTTGCGTGCAAGTGCCACTTGTAAATGTCTCTCGGTGAAATGTACATTTAACTGGTGTATATTGCCAGACCTTGTCGGGTGAAGGTATGTCGCTCTCAGGGTTCCTGCTTTTTTGTATTCTTGCGCGAACTTGTGGCCGTGTCACGCCAGCCGTCAATATGCACATATCATCGACGTAGAGCAAGCGCTACCGTCGGTGGCAGCGTGTCGGCGAGTCCCACTAGAACGATATTGAAACGAGTCGGGCTCAACACTACGCCTGATGGGGCACCATGAGTGGAGAAATACCAATTTGTTGCTGAAATCTAGACCCCTACGCACCTGAAACTACGGACGTATTGCCTACGTGCCGAATTGGCAACTCCCGTTGCGTCGAGGCCATCTTAAGGGGCGATTGGTTGCAGCGTGCAAAAGGGAAGAAACCAGGGTTTGCTTGCGTGTGTTTCTTGCCGCTTTGCAGCAAACGCTTCAAGTCTATTGAATTTACGAAACTAACCACACAACCAAATTTTATAAGCCATGCACGGGCGGTCTTGCACGCATCCACTATCAAAAAAAGAGAGAACGTTGTACGCTTGTGCTCTCACAAACACTGCACGCAGGAGACTTTCTTCGTGCTACTCAGGTTCCTCGGGCCTATACGGGCCTTCATGTTAAACTGTAAGAGCACCAAGCGCTACCGCGCGGTTACTTTGTTCTCGCCTGCCTTTCTCTCCTGCGGTTGTCTTTTTAGTTTTATCCCCTTACCTATTTCTTCCACGCAGGGTATAGTAAACCGAAACTACCTTTCGTTAACCTGACTCTCTTTCAATTAGTCCTTTCTATCTCTACCTTGCCCAGCTGACTTATTATGTAATCGCTGTAGCTTAATCAACGTGGTTTGCAATGAAAGCTGAGTTTAGGAAGCGGAGTTCACATTGTTCAAATTATTTACGCAAGAAGTAGCCTTGTTACATCTGCTGCTACACGGCACCAGTTGCTTCGTTAACAGAATCCCTAAAGCACACTGCAGGTTTGCCTTGCAACAATAGATTGTCCTACCAACCTTTCCGTCAAAATATAACAATAAAAATGTCCACTTGATTACGAATGTGCACTGCTGGTTTAAATCACCGTAATACGAGTGCTACAATAGAACATCCCGAAGAACGGATTCGTATGACAGAGTAAATGCGTAATGCGGATGTGACAACTGCGAAATTCATGGCCTCACTATAGAAGAAAATGATTTACCTTCGACAGCGCAATTCAAAGAGCTTACGGTATTGTAGGTGGTTGATCGTAAGTACTAAACAATGGCGATTAATTTCTTGCGAGATTGCGGTTTTCCGAATAAGCTTATCTGTCCCTGACAACCTGCGCACTGGACTTTTTAAATCATGACATTGTAATTCGAACTTTGCATTAGCTCTGCGACAGACTACGAAGCCTCACTTAATGTCGCCTTTCCTTTGTACTGGCGAAAAAAATTGATATAAATGAAAGTTTTGAATAATTGAAAATTGAATCGTGCAGTCAAGTCGCTTTATGGAGGAGCACAAATGCTCGGCTTTGGCTCCGGTAGCCGCATTCAAAGCGTTTAGGGGAAAGGTGCGACAGATTATCCAAAGGGAAATGCGCCATTACCAACCCACCTTTTAGATTCGGCATTACGCTTAGTATTCTGTCGAAATTAGGTCGACAATGAATGTCTCTGCCATAAATATATCTGAATGCGGAATTTCGTTGCTGCTCGAGGAAGTATCCAGCTTTTCTTTGACAACTGCCGCAGGCTTGATCCTCATTTATAGTTAAGGGAGCTGTATGCAAACCTCTGCACGAATTAAAAGAAAAATCTGGAAAAAAAACAATAAAAGTTTAGAAGCAGAAGTTGCTCAACTAAGAGCTCACACACATGCATATTTTTAGGTGACTGCGCCATCCGAGCACAGTTTCTGTATGCATAGTTCCAGAAAACCGGGGACGGGCGCAATATTCATTTCGTAGGTTCTGTTGACGTATACCATCTGAAGTACTTTGTCAAGCAGGCGAGTTTCTGCGAAATTCGTGAGGGTTTTATAGGTTCACAAAACTTGCGTCAGTGGGCAGGTGAACCTGAGAACACGAGAGGACTGCTTGTTCTGTACTTCCGCCGCGCCACTAGATAGATTTATTTGATTGCTGTAAATGTCGGGGTAGGGTGCACCAATAGACTCGGTTTCTATCGATCGCCAGGCGCTTACGATGTGCTGCGTGGAATGCGAAGGAGCTTTGAGAAAGGCAGAAGGAAGAGAACAAACAGAAGACTTAAAAAATATCGCAGGCAGGTTTCTTGATACAGCTTGAATGCTACTTCTGACGCTTTCAAGTGCGCGAGTTGCACCGTTTGAAGCAGCTTCAAATGTGCTCTCTCGCAAGTGCTCACGTGGGTAAATCGGCAATACCATCGAAGCGGCCGCAAGCGCTTTCCAGATAACATTTCCATCAGGCTATATATTGTACTAGTCCTTCTGGCTCCTTCAAAAGCGTGATGCTCCTCTAGATCTGCCATTTGAAATGAGAAACTCGGGCCTCGCGTTGAGAGCTCAGAGATTGAGGATGCTTTCTTTCACTTTGCTTATCAAGGAAAGGGCTACGATATTTAATCGACAATTCCAGTGGGCAGCATGCCCATGTTTCGAGAAATTCGCCTGCAAATTTCCATCTTAGTTGGTATGTATTGCGCGCATGTAATCTCCTGCCCGGGGTGAGACGCGGCTGATTCGTGATACCCTTGCCGCATAAGTTATTCCCAGGCCGCCAAACAGTAGCTTTAATTTTTATATAATTTTATTGGATCAGTAGGACTTAATTTTGGTTATCCCGTGTATACCGTCACTTTGAGGAAATAAAGTTGTTGAAAGTCAGTGCTGGTCATGTCGCTTTATTTGACATCATCTTTACTTGCACTGTTAATCAGTGACCATGAGTTACTAACTAGCCCCAAGCAGCACATTGCTTAATTACAGCGCCACATCCTTTCAGTGCGCCATCCCATTCGTGTTCCTCCTGTCTCTAGCCTTCCATTTAATCCTGCACTGGGTTGGCTCGATCTCGCAAAGACACAGAACAACCAACGCCACCTGCTGCACCCCGTCCCGAACTGCCCTGAAACGTTGAACAGTGGAGCCGTGGACAAAGGACTCTCGCTTTGTGGCATCTATTTCAATTATCAATGAAGTTTTGATTGATTGATTCATTCATTCATTCTCAATGCACTGAAAATGAAGTTTTACATCGTTTTGCATGTGTTGATGCTGGCACGACCCCCTTGGCACTTCCGCAGTTAATGCAGCCACTCGGCCTCACCATCTGGCTTAAAGTTGCCTTCGCAAGAACCAACTATCCTATGATGTAATAAGCGCTCGATTCAGTCACGTTCTTTGCAGTGACAGTTGTATATGGCTTCTTCAAGCTCGATCGTTATAGGATAGTGCATGCTCGATATTATGTCGAAGAACAGTCAGTAGTTCAAGGGGAGCGCTGTTGTTATGGCAACGCGCGTATACTCAAATGCCATTCTTTCATTTAATTGACGTAGGTTTGGTACAAGCTTTTAACTTCCCGATTTCTTGTCATTTCATATCGCGTAGCTATCTGGGCATTTTCGTTCGTGCCGAAAAAAGTATGTTTTCCCCTTCATTCGGCCTCAGTCATTGTTATCAGAAGTGCCGCCGCCGTTTTTTCTAAGAAACGACCGACCCATTTTTTTTTTTTTTTGTCGTATCACGCCCTACGCGTCTTGATAAGGGTGAGCACGTTTGAAACGCTTTCTCGCACCCTTTTTCATATTTTTCCCTTCGGTGCATGATATGATGGGGCTGTTCGACTACAGTGTGCCCTGTCGTTCCTGATAGAAAATATACGAACATGTTCTAAAGTTTTCGTGAAAAGAAACCCTCGACTGGCTTACCCCAGGAAAACCGCCGATTTTCAGGGAAATATCTCCTCGCAAGTTACTCGGAAAGATTAAAGGGAAGCGTTCGTTAAAGTGAATAAGTCGGGCATGAATAACCCAGATCGTGAGTACGTTGAGGTTGCGCTCAGCAGCACGACAATCTAGAGTTCCGGGCGATGACACGGAAAAGGAGAAAAATCGGTTTCCCAGAACAGAGTGAGAGAAAGAACGAGGTCAACGAGTCTCCGCTGTCCTCCCAGACTAATGGAGTTCGCGTGAGAAGGGCCCATTCATTGATCGCCTAAGGGACGACTCTGTGGCACCGATACGGGACACGGAGCGTGGATTTAACTTTTCTTTCCCGCGTCGCTCGATGCATGCCGTCGGTTAAAAGTTAGGATCCCAAGTTTATTTCTTGATACGAGAAGATACAATAAAAGGGAACAGCGTTGAGTTTTAGTGGAACAACTTTGCGAATATATACATTTCTATATCCAACGAAAACGCGGAAAATTGCCAAAGACGGAAAATGAAACGAGACAAACTGTTCGCAAGAGGCCAGGCGTATACCCGTATTTGCTCTACGACTGGCCTGCTCTCTCTAGCATACTCAGGATGGCGCTGTGGTGAAGACAAGTGGTCAGTCTTCGAAGCGCTGAAGAAGAAATTTCAGCAACCAAATAAGAGCCCAGGAAACAGTTCACGCGTCGACAGCGGGTCGCAAGACAGATTGACTGTTCTAGTAATTGTTCTCTTGCGTGACCGGACGGAGGGAACGGATTTTCCTTTTGAGATAAAACTGAGGTTGGCCTAGAGGTTCACGTTTATCTTCTTGGCTTCATGTGCAGCCATTCTATACTGTGCGAGTTCTCTGCAATCTTGTTTTGGAATGGCGGACGCACCAACTACAGAATGGCATTCATGTGCTGCGTGAAGCTCGCGAATGAATGCCGGGGCTGATTCATACAATGCCACAAGCATATGAACGAGCATTGTTATGCATAACCTGTGGCAATGTGGACCCAGAAGACTACATTTACTGCTCCTCCGGCGCGACTAGACTAGCAGTCCACCATTATCACTAAGATTGTTGAAGCGAGAGCTTAATTGCACGCATTGAGGTACGGGCAATCACACCACTCGGGTAATACACAGAGTGTCCCATGTATCAGGCACCAAGACTTAAAAATATGCAAACACCATGTAGCTGGACAGAACCAAGGTAATGTTGTTTGCCAAGGCTTGGAGATACTCAGGTTATTTTTGCATTCCTCCTAATTACGTAATTAGTCCTAATTTAATAACAAACTTCTCAAATAATATAATTAGATGAAAAGTGGCAATGAGAAAATTGTAGAGCAACATGAAAAACTCCCGATACAGCTTTCTGTTGCTCAATATACGTGCAACATAAAAGTGTTTTTCTGAGCTCGCGAACACACGAAAATTGCCCGGCTACTGGCCACTCGAGAAACTTTGCGTGTATTCGCGGGCTTCTTTCACACTCGGAAAAACACTTCAATGTAGCACGTATTGAGCAACACAAAGCTGCATCGGGAGTTTTTGATGTTGCTCTACAATCTTCGCATTGACACTTTTCATCGAATTAGAATATTTGAGAAGTTGAATAAAAAATTATGACTAATTATGTAATTAGGCGGAATGCAAAAGATAATCCGAATATCTCCAAGTCCAGCTACGCGGCATTTGCATATTTTTAAATCTTGGTGCATGATAGCTGGGACACCCTGTATAAAAGCACACACGAAAGCACAATGTGCACACATGTACTTGCTCCCTTACATGGCACGTCGGGCGATTTCTTATCATTTCAATGAAGTGATTTTCACAGATTTTGTCTGACTCCTGCATCGCGTTAAATAGTTGATAATATCGTCGCAGTAATGTGAAATGAACAAAAGCACCGCGCATTGAAACTGGAGAACGGGGCACGAATAACAGCGTTAATGGGAATGTCACAACGGTGATGGGCAGGCCACAGCGCCGCTGTGCGCCGCGAGCGGCCGCCCGCTCGGCTGTATCTCCTTGTGTTTTCCCGGCTAAGATCGCGTTGATGGGAGCGCCGGCACGAAGCTCAATTCGGTCGCTGCTGCTGCTGCGCTGATTCACTCCAGCATTTTGACAGGGAGTTGACAGGGAGAAACACGAACGCATCTAGCGGGATGCGTTCATGTTTCGCTTGCGCGCGCATGACACCATGCTTGTGAACTTAGTATGCCTATCTTTACAAGCTTATACAACCGATGAAACTACTATCTTTACTTTGGATAGCTGTCCACAAATTTGCTATTGCAATTGATGCGTCGTCTTTAGTAGAGCACTGCACGGGCCGATTTTTGCGGCCCGGGCCCGGCCCGGGCCCGTTTTTACATTGGGCGGCCCGCCCGAGCCCGATCAAAACCTTTATGGCGAGACCCGGGCCCGGCCCGGGCCCGGAAATAATCTACGTTACCCGCCCGGCCCGGCCCGCCACCCCTTTACCTTAAGCCCGAGCCCGGCCCGAGCCCGACTCAAAACTGGCCCGAACCCGGCCCGAGACCGAAAAATACATGTTTTTCAGAGTTGAGAAGCCCGAGAATAACTCGCAGAAAGCCCGAGCCCGGCCCAGGCCCGCGTCAAAAAACCCGAGCCCGGCCCGGGCCCGGGTCAAAAAGCACACGCCGGGCCCGAGCCCGGCCCGAGCCCGTGAAAAAACTGCCTTACCCGGCCCGGGCCGGCCCACGGGCCGGGCCGGGCCCGGGCTTTCGGGTAAGCCCGAGCCCGTGCAGTGCTCTAGTCTTTAGTGGCGAAACTGCGACTGTTTGTGAATAAAATCAATTAGTCAAGGCATAGCTTGGCTTGCGAGACGAGCTGCGCGTCAGGTCTTCGCGGGAGTAGTTGCAAGCCACCAGGACTTTCCTAGAACTCCGAGAGTCGGCCGAGTCGCCGAAGTTCTTCTGCGATCATGAGGCCACTTACTGGCGTTATTCCTTCGCTCGCCATGTCATCGACTATATTTATTGCGTTTTGTTTTTTCCGTTGATGTTGCGGACAATATTTGGTTCCATCATTGCAGGGAATGCGGTGTACTTTCCTTACCACTTACATGCCTCCGTCTAATTTCAGACATATCGGGTCATAGGAAAATAGAGAAGACATATGGTTATAAAGACTAGGAGCCTGAACAGTAAAACAATAAAATGCCTCTAGGTCAAAAAAAAAATTGCAGTGGCAAATTTTTTGCTTACGACTAATACGTGCTAAAAAACTCTTTCTGGGAAGCATTTAGTCCACATTGCCTGCTAAAATAGTTGTTTACGTAACTGCAGCACGAGACAGCAAATAGTAAGGTTTACTGTTTTGGCCGCAGCAGCCAACAACACTTCTTCGTCCTCGTTCTCTAGCGTTACTAACGCGTGGCATTACCCCTCCCTCCAAAAAAAAGAGGCATCGTCTCGATGCCGCTGCACGAAAGAACAGTGAAAGTTAAGCCACGAAAGTGGGTGACGGGTTAAATACCACAGGGAGAAAATAAAAGAAATGAAAGAAAGAAACAGTAGACGGAAACAGTAATAACAGCAGAAGCTCTTTTCGCGGTTTCGAAGGAAGGCGTCAGCGGTACGTACCGCCGTCGACGGATATGCTACCAGGACTCGCATTTGAAATCAATGACAAAGTGAAGTGAGCGTTGGGTTCAGGGTTACGCAACAGCAGTAGCGAGGTTTGCCGCAGACTTCGTTGTCGAGGGTTGCCGCTGCGACTGATTAAAACCTTAAACCATAGCGAGCAAATTCTTCTCTTCGCGGACAGGGCTATATGGGGCAAAATTTCATTCCACTCGATTGTGCACATTTGGCGGTCACCTGTGGAAGTCGCAGAAACTCCGCAAGAATTCATTGGAATTGATGTAGAGATGGGCTATCGTAAGAGTCCCATCAGAAAAAAATAAAATAAAAAGTGATTGGCAGCGGTGGGATTCGAACCCACGCCTCCGAAGAGACTGGTGCCTAAAACCAGCGCCTTAGACCGCTCGGCCACGCTACCGACATTATCAGAATGTATCCCATACAGTGCACAACGTTTCAATATTAAAATACATATGGGTCAACGATCTTGGGAGAGCTAAGGCGTCACTGAGGTAAAAGTTGGGCTGCTGTGACTTGGACAATAAATAACTCCATGCAGCCGAGCTATAGATGAGTGCGTTCATTTGACTACGGCATCTTCTAAGAGTTAGAAAGCTACAGTTTATTATGGGTGCACAAATGCTTCAAACTTCCACCTGATATCATTACAGCGCCATAATTCCACCGGGAGTCGAACCCATGGTATTCTGCTCAATAGAAAAAAGGCCGAACAGACTAGTCATTGAGCAAGTGCGATGATAATGGAAACTTTGATGTGGCACGGAAAGGTTACGTCTATTATCGTACATTAATTGAATAATGCCACTTTTCATATACGTTATAGACGTACAAATTATCATTTCATGTCTACATCTACACCGAATAGTAGCGGTAGCCGCAATTTTTCTTTTTCTTCACTGCTGGCGAAAAGAGTAAGAAGCGGAGGTTTGGTCAGATCTACGCTTTTAATTTTCAAAATTAACGAATCGGATCGAATCAGCTCTCGATTGCTTGCACACTTTCTACTCTGACCGAATCCACATATATACGGATCGCTCTTCCACTCAGGCCAGCTCCACCGGCGCAGTGGTTATACCATCACGATCAATGAGCATCACATACAAGACTTCTCACGTGACATCATTGACCGCTTCGGAGCTTGTTGCCCTCCGAGATGCCATTTATTTATTTATTTATTATTACCCTCAGGGCCAGAGGCATTAAAGAGGGGAGTGGGTTACAGCAAATGAATATAAAAACAGTAATAAAAAAGCAGTTAGAACGTTCAAGTACAAAGGCTTCTGATTATACAGTTTTAGCTAGGGTAAAATCGTCGTAAGAAATTGGTAGCAAAGTACGATAGTAAAATGGTAAATACGAAATGCACTTAGGTTACAAACATATAGTAGGAAAAATGCTTCGATTATACAATGTTAGCTAAAGCCGCTCGAGACCTTTGGTTATCGTGAATGGATAAGATTTCAGCGGGAAGGTGGTTTCATTCCGTGGATGACCGAAGGAAAAATGATTGCAAAAAAAGTTTTAGTGTTACATGATTTGAGACCAATCTTAAAACGATGGTCGATTCGAGGCGATATGTATTGTGGCTGAAAAATGAAATCATTGCGGAGTGTTGAAGGATAGTATAGCTTGTGAACAAGAACTAGCCATGCGTTTTTGCGACGAGAAGAAAGTAGACTAAGCGAAAGGTTAGTTTTCATGGCAGACACACTTGCAGTTCTATTGTAATTACGTAAGATGAAACGAACTGAATTATTTTGAACGAGTTCTAATGAATTAATTAGTTTATCAGTGGCAGGATCCCAAACAGCACATGCATAATCTAGTTTCGGACGTATAAGGGTAGTAAAAAGAAGCATTTTTAGGGATGAAGGGGCAGTTGAAAAGTTACGGCGCAGGTAGCCCAGCTTGCAGTTAGCGTTGCTAATTACGTAGTCGGTATGAACAATCCAAGATAAGTTAGCAGAGATATGCACACCTAGCTATTTGTAAGAGCTAACCAGTTCCAAGGGAACGTTATTTAGATAATATGTATCCATACTGTTAGTTAGTCGGGATACACGCATCACTTTACATTTGCCAACGTTTAGTTCCATTTACCAATTTTTGCACCAATTAGCTAAGTAGTTAGATCAGACTGCAGGTGGTTAGGATCTTCTGCATTAGTTATTTCACGAAAGATAACACAATCATCAGCAAATAAGTGAATGTTAGATGATAGAGAGGAAGGGAGGTCGTTAATATAAATGAGAAGCAAAAGAGGCCCGAGCACTGAACCTTGCGGTACACCGGAAGTTACGCTTCGAAGTGGTGAGTTATGGCCGTTTGATTATATTGCCACGCGTTAGTAACGCTAGAGAACGAGGACGAAGAAGTGTTGTTGGCTGCTGCGGCCAAAACAGTAAACAGCCGTTTGCTCGGAACTGACTGCCTGCCTTTTCCTCTCGCGACAACTGGTGGAGGTGCTGGGTACACATACGCCCTATGCCTGCTGGTCCTGAACCAGAAGCTACCAACGCCAGTACCTCAGAGACTGCAGAAATCCATCGAAGCAGCCATCGCCTCCAAGGTCTTCCACCACAGTACAGTCCCCTGGCAAACCCTGCGAGGAAGATGGCAACAACAACCGCAAGCCAAACCGAGGAGATCCCAAATGCTGCTGTACCTTCATTGTCAACGCGCCTCGCACGCCTAACCCGTTCCACGTCGACGCCTTTGAGGACGTAGAAGACTGGTTAGACTATTTCGACCGGGTCGCCACCTTTAATGACTGGGATGATCGCCGTAAGTTGAAAAACGTCTACTTTTCCCTTTTAGACGCGGCAAGGGTATGGTACGAGAGCCACGAAGCTTCGTTCACCAGCTGGCAGGAGTTTTACCGCCTGCTTCGTGACGCCTTCAGTACCTCCGAAAGGAAAGAAAGAGCCGAACAGGCACTATCTTCCAGGTTCCAAATGCCGAACGAAACCGTCGCCATGTTCGTGGAAGACATGACACGATTGTTCCGTCGGGCCGACCCACTAATGCCAGAAGACAAGAAGGTGCGCATGTTAATGCGAGGCGTAAGTGAACAGCTTTTCGCGGGCCTCATGCGCAATCCTCCTACAACGGTGTCTCAGTTCGTCCGTGAGGCAACAGTCATAGAGCGCATGCTTCGGCAGTGGCTATCGCAGTATGAACGCCAGACCACCATGACTGCGGCATGCTCGCTTGTACCTGCAAGGGATGACAGGGAGTCCCTTACCGAACTAATACGGCAGGTCGAGAAGAACTCCAGAGGTATTATGGATCGGCACCTCCGAGTGCCGCGGCTCTTACGGACGTCATTCGGGAGGAAATCAGACAGGTGGTTCATCCCTCGCCACCAACGCGAGCCGAACCTCCCACGCTCTCGTACGCCGATGCTCTTCGGGTTTCTACGCCGTCGACGGCCCGTTTCCCGCATCCAGCTACAGGACCGGGCCTCCTCGACGCTTCCCAAGCCCAAGCCGCCGCACGACTCTCCAATCAGACTTTCGTCCTGGTCCGCGGAAGTGCAACGGTATGGCGCGCTCCCGACAACAGTCCGTTGTGTTATCACTGTGGGGAGGCTGGCACACTTCTATCGCGACTGCCATTACCGACGGATTGGTTTGCGGGGATACCATCCGGACGCCCGTTGCCCGCGCTATGGCGAACGCCCACAGGAAATCGAGGAGTACTTGGAAAGCAACCGTCTTCCTCCTGTCCCTCAGGGAAGACAATCGCGGTCGCCGTCACCTCGTCGGCACACATCACCAAACCGCGCTCGACCCGCCTTTGATTCCACTGGAGTTACCGGCGGAAGCCCGCGCCGGGGAAACTGAAAACGGCAACCTCCGGGGGTGAGGCCGCTGTCATGCGAACCGTGAAATATCCTCCGCCGACGCCACCCCCTCGCGACGTACCGCTGACGCCTTCCTTCGAAACCGCGAAAAGAGCTTCTGCTGTTATTACTGTTTCCGTCGACTGTTATCCGTTGACGGCACTTGTCGATACGGTAGCTGATTACTCGGTTATGTGTGCCTCGCTGGCCAATCGGTTACGCAAAGTGCTGGCAGCGTGGGACAGCCCTCATCTGGTCATGGCTGGAGGACACCTCGTGCCACCCATTGGACGATGCACCGCCAGACTTACAATTTATACTTCGACCTTCGTAGCGTCTTTTCTTGTACTGCCCAAGTGATCTCGACTGGTTATATTGTGCATGGATTTTCTTCAGGAATATGGGGCGATCATTAATCTGCGTGACTTGTTCGTGACTTTTTCGAAGAATGTTTCTTCGGATTCTGATGTTAAGGATGAACATCATCGCGCGGCTTTACGCGTGGTCGATGACTGCGTAACGTTACCGCCTCGAAGTAGCATCTTCGTCCTTGTTCAGTGCCCTCAAGACCACCTAGATATGGGCATCGCCGAAGGTAACCTCACCATTTTGCTGGATCGAGAAGTCAGCGTCGCACGAGGTCTCGTAGAGCTCCAAAATAGGCAAACCACGATCATAGTTACTAACTTCAGCGGCGAATACAAGCACTTTGCGAAGCATACTACCATTGTCTACTTTGAAACAGTGGACGAGTCCAACGCATGTGCTTCGGTAACGACAATCTCGATGCAGGAAAACAGCGATGTGGACTTGACCAGTCACATCAACGTCAATCCACAGCTGAAACAACCCCAACAGGACAGGCTCCTCAGCCTACTATCATCATTTAACGACTGTTTTGCCACCACCTCGAAGGTCAAGCAGACTCCTCTAACCAAGCACAGAATCATCACTGAACCGACCGTCCAACCTGTTCGCCAACACGCTTACCGCGTGTCACAGAGAGAACAGGATGCTATGCGTCATCAAGTTAAGCAAATGCTGGATGATGATGTCATTCAACCATCGACAAGTCCTTGGGCATCACCTGTTGTACTAGTTAAGAAGAAAGACGGTTCACTACGATTCTGTGTAGATTATCGCAAGCTGAACAAGATCACGAAAAAGGACGTTTATCCACTTCCTCGGATTGACGACTCCTTGGATCGTCTGCGGCATGCTTTTCTTCAATGGATCTACGTAGCGGGTACTGGCCGACTGAAGTGGACGAACGGGACCGGGAAAAAACGGCGTTTATAACACCGGACGGCCTCTATGAATTTAAGGTCCTCCCTTTTGGACTGTGCTCCGCTCCGGCCACATTTCAACGCATGATGGACACAGTTTTATCTGACCTCAAGTGGCACTCGTGTTTAGTCTACTTAGACGATGTAGTTGTTTTTTCAACCACGTTTGAGCAGCACATCGAGAGGCTTGAGGCTGTTCTTCAGGCCATCCGCACCGCAGGCCTGTCTCTGAAGCCCGAAAAATGTCACTTCGGATACGAGGAGCTTAAATTTCTGGGTCATATTGTCAGCAACACCGGTATTCGCCCTGACCCTGACAAAGCCACGGCAGTTCGTTTGTTCCCGATACCGAAGCAAAGCACGATGTACGCCGATTTCTAGGGCTTTGTGCTTATTACCGCCGTTTTGTGCCAAATTTTTCTGAGATTGCCGAACCTTTGCAACGACTCATCACGAACGACGTGACATTTATTTGGGGCCCGGCTCAATCCGACGCTTTCCACGACTTTCAACGACGTCTACAGACACCACCGATCCTTGGTCATTTTGACACAGAGGCCGACACAGAAGTGCATACTGATGCAGGCAACGTTGATCTCGGAGCCACACTCGTACAATTTCAAGCTGGTGTTGAGCGCGTTATTGCCTATGCCAGCCGCACGTTGTCTGCTGCTGAAAAAAACTACTCAGCAACTGAAAAAGAATGTCTGGCGGTCGTGTGGGCTATCCAGAAGTTCGGGCCATACTTGTACCGACGCGCCTTCCGAGTCGTCAGCGATCACCACTCTCTCTGTTGGCTGGCGAATCTCAAGGATCCTTCGGGACGTCTCGCAAGATGGAGCCTTCGGCTACAGGAATTTGACATGACAATTGTCTATAAGTCTGGTCAGAAACACACCGACGCCGATTGTCTCTCCCGCGCCCCCGTCGAACCCGCACCAGCAGATACTGACGAGGACTGCGGTTTTCTTTGTAGTCTTCCATCTCCAAACCTAGCTCAACAGCAACGCCAGGATTCAGAGCTGCAACCCTTGATTGAATACCTTGAACGACGCCACCAACAACCCCCGCGGCAGTTCGCGCGTCACGTGTCCTCTTTCTGCCTACGCAGCGACATCCTCTACAAGCGGAACTTTCATCCCACGGAAGCCGTTTTTCTACTCGTTGTTCCCGCTTCTCTCCGCGACGACATTTTACGTGCATGCCACGACGAACCCACGTCCGGGCATCTTGGTTTCACGCGTACTCTGGCAAGGATCAAGAAGAAGTACTACTGGCGAAAACTCACAAAAAGCGTGAAGCAGTACGTCCGAACTTGTCGTGATTGCCAACGTCGCAAAGTTCCACCAATGAAACCAGCCGGTCTGCTTCAGCCTGTACGTCCTCCTTGCTCACCTTTTGAACAGGTCGGGATGGATTTACTCGGCCCGTTTCCCAAGTCTTCAGCTGATAACCGCTGGATTGTTGTCGCCCCGATTACTTGACCAGATATTGCGAAACCCAAGCCGTTCAACGAGCTACTGCTTCGGATGTGGCCAACTTTTTCGTCAAAAATATCGTCCTGCGACATGGTGCTCCAGCTGTCGTCATCACAGACGGTGGTACGGCCTTCACCGCGCAGTTGGTCAGAGATATTCTGCAGCTGAGTGGTACAACGCACCGTACGGCAACTGCGTATCACCCACAGACCTATGGGTTAACTGAGCGTCTCAACAAAACGATTGCAGATATTGTCGCGAGAGGAAAAGGCAGGCAGTCAGTTCCGAGCAAACGGCTGTTTACTGTTTTGGCCGCAGCAGCCAACAACACTTCTTCGTCCTCGTTCTCTAGCGTTACTAACGCGTGGCATTACCCCTCCCTCCAAAAAAAAAGAGGCATCGTCTCGATGCCGCTGCACGAAAGAACAGTGAAAGTTAAGCCACGAAAGTGGATGACGGGTTAAATACCACAGGGAGAAAATAAAAGAAATGAAAAAGACAACGGACGTGAGCACAGGCACCGCACCACAAAGTTTGTGAACTGGCGTCAGCGCGAGTGGTAGGGCTTCATCCTGGAGACGTGAACAATGTCGGAGGAGCGTGGTCTACGCGATTGGTGCGATGATTCTGCTGGGACAACTTCGTAGTTGACTTGACTTATGCGATGAAGAACTATGTAGGGCCCAAAGTAACGGCGCAATAATTTTTCTGAGCGGCCTCGTAGACGTATAGGGGTCCAAATTCACACGAGATCTCCTGGCTTGTATGTTACGACTCGGTGGCGTATGTTGTATCGACGAGCGTCTTGACTTTGCCGAGATAGAATTCGTTGCCGTGCAAGCTGCCGCGCTGCTTCAGCACGCTGAACAAAAGCGTCTGTATCTGTGGCGGTCGTATCAGACAAAGTTGGCAGAAGCACTGACAGCGTCGCGTCCGTAGACCAGACGAAAAGGAGGAAACCCGGTGGTTTCTTGAAGCGCAGTGTTATACGCAAGTGTCACATACGGGAGCAGTTCGTCCCAATTCTTGTGATCCGTGGCGACATACATGGAAAGGCAGGCAGTCAGAGGAAAAGGCAGGCAGTCAGTTCCGAGCGAACGGCTGTTTACTGTTTTGGCCGCAGCAGCCAACAACACTTCTTCGTCCTCGTTCTCTAGCGTTACTAACGCGTGGCAATATTAACAACCAACCGGCTAATCGGTGGGCAATATTATGTGATTCAAAGGCGGCCCTACAATGTCTCTTGTCAGCTCTTCGTCGCGGGTCCTGCGAACAACTCGTCTCGGAGATACGAGAAATGCACCACCATACGATCGCAAAAGGACATGACTTCGTGTTTCAGTGGCTGCCGGGTCATTGCGGTATCTCCGGCAACGACATCGCCGACGAAGCTGCTAGGAAATCACACGAAGGAGCAAATCTTGTTTCTGTGCCTTTATCGAGGACTCACGCAGCCCAACACCTAAGCAAGCTAGCGCACAGTATGACATTGGAGAAGTGGCATAAAACTGAATTCACCCAGCATAGGTGTCATTCTCTCGACCCATCTATGCAACTGCGGCTGTTACCTGGACTTCCGCGAAGTGAGGAAACAATGATGTGCCGCTTACGCTTGAGTGTTGCATTCACCAATGCTTACACATGTTTGATTGAAATGGCTGACAGCGCCGAGTGTAATGCCTGCGGTGTTGATGATACTATAGGATACTATAGAACACCTACTATGCTACTGCCCATCTTTTCAAAACGAAAGACATGACCTCTGCAACGTTTCAATAGGCTAGATAGAAGACCGTTTACCTTGAGCAAGATCTTGGGACCATCGCCTTGAAATCACAGCTGCAAAAGGCCACAAAAGCGCTGCTGCGATTTTTGAAAACTACAGGACTGAGTGACCGTCTATGATCCGGACAGATTGATCATCAGTGATAGAACAGAGGTCTGTTGCTACGTCGGCGATATCAACAGTGAACTTTCTATTCTTCTCTTAATCTCTCTCTCCCCTTTTTCCTTCCCCCAGTGTAGGATAGCCAACCGGGCTCAGTCCTGGTTAACCTCCCTGCCTTTCATTAAATCATTTTCTCTCTCTCTCTCTCCCCGAATCGGATCGGAAAATGACCTTCCATAATGAAATTGAATACCGAGTTTTTCTCATTTGTAAACACATGCGAATATAAATGTATGAAGTCCGTTTCGTAAAGATAAAGCTTATGTCATTTGAAAGATGTAATGCTGTTCAGAACTTAACATCCGGTGGACTGAAAAACTTGTAGATGAGAAAGAACTGACTGGTGAGCTATATAGAGTCCATCCCAGATGACCGTAATATTGCCCAAATAATAAACTAGTTTGCCTAAGTAGACACAACAAGTACCTAATGTGCTAAAGGCAAGACGTCATTATTGAATGACGGCAAATAACTGAGGAGACAGCTAGTCAATGCACTAACTCAGCAACCGATGCCTCTGCCTAGCAACAATTCTTCTTCTACGGCAGAATCACTCGGAATATTCAGCACTTGAATTTGTATTTATTTCTGTAGATTTCAATAAATGTTGTTCGCCCCTTATATTCGAACAGAAAGAAATATTCGACAACTTCAAAAGGGAAACTCTGTATTCGAATACGAATGAAATAACAAGAATTATTTGATGCGTATTTAAAACTTATATAATTGGTACATGCACCTACTTTTTGCTTTTAAAACAAAAGAGAGTCAGATAAGAGTGAATTCATGAATTCTCGCAGATATTTACCAAGTTAATCAGAACTTTCTCGCCAACTAGGCTAATTATTGGCTGCAGTGTATTGACAGACATCCTTTAAGCGCAAGGGTAGAAACTCGATATTGTTGGTACGAAATAGTGCAAGTGCCGCGCAATAAACAGGGACAGACGGAGGGTATACAACGCATGCGCTCGGATGTGTTGCACGCTGCGCCCGTGTAGCATGCAGTATATTTGAGGTATCTCCACATTTTCTAATTTCTTTACTTTCATTTAACTGGTTCCTTTTGGCCACCCGCGAGGATTCTCAGTAGATTTTCTCTGCACATAACTCACGGAAGACTGTACGTGAGAACATGACAAAGAGGGGCTGAGCTCCTTATTAGCGCACGTTGTAAGGGACAAAGGAAAACACCGCGCTGCCTATCTCTCAAAAGCCGCTAACGTTCCTATTTCACTTCTTGAATACAAAGGCATTGACCCTATATCGCCTTTTGAATGCATACAATGTCGAATAAAGCGTGCTTTGTGTGCTCGCGTTAAACGCGTCGGCGGGAGTTCTCGGAGCATGTGTCACACCCACACCTTCCTATAGTTGCGGTTTTATCGTTAAATGCCTGATTATAAAATATTCTTTAAATTGGTCGTATCGGGAACAATACGTTATCGATTTTTCTTTAAAGTCTAGCTTTGGGCAAGCAGCACATCAAGAATATAAATACCGTCATTGAGCGATTATTCTTAGTCCAATCTTTTGAAGGCGTCGATTATGCGGACTACACCCGTGCTACCGTGACATCAACTTATAAACTACTGTATAACGGCAGCCGAAATTTCGGCCGCCGTTTCACGGATATTTCGAAAATCATTTTTTTCCATTCGGTTAGTCTGTGGCTGAGGTCATTCTTGCTGCAAGTACGTACGAAGCAGATGGGCTGTTAACAGCGTCTATACAGAGCGAAGTCTACGATCCTTCATTGAAAAGTCAACAGCGTATTTCTTCGCAATTAATAGTAATATAGAAAGCTTCTGCTTGCGCGTAAACTTCTTAAAGTTTACGGATGACCGGGTCGTTAGAACCACGAATGACAACAGCACAGCTATTAGCGACATATCAGGACGCTTTGTCCAATAACAATGCGTTTGAAAAAATTGGAAGAACGCTTAAGCTTCGCTTTTAAGAGTGGAACGCGATAGCACTAAAATGTCCCTTGCTGCTTCTCAAGCTTCCCGACAACTGCAGCTTAAGCAACCGTAATGGTTACCGGGAAACACTGGCGGCGAAGGCTATATGCACGAAGGCGAGCTTTCTGGTAGAAACGCGGCCTCTTGCGTGGGGCGATCCCGGTGATATTGCACAGTCACGCCCAAAAAAATTGCATTATGTTCAGGTTTTCGTTTGTGTTTCGTACTTTTATTATTTCCGTCTGAGAAGATTTAACATAAAATGCATGCGCTGTGGGTGTTTTGTTTACTGACATTTGTTTGTGGATTGTCATTCTCAAAATTGCGAGGAATAGCTTTGCGAAGAATGCAAGACAAGGTATGAGCAACATTATAATGAGAGAATGGTGAGGCAATATAACCCGCATATACCGCATGTCGTGGAAGAAGGCGTGTCATATATTCGGAGGGCCTGCGTGGTTGGGGATGATTTTCTCCGCCACCAGCCGACATCGCACGCCGACGCCGGCTGACGACGCATGATTTTCTGCGACACGGTACCCTTAACGCTATCGCGTTAAAACCAATTTGGGTAGTGTTTTTGTTACGAAGGCAAACCATGAAAGACTGAACACGAACGATTATGTCGCTACCAACAGTTTACACCAGCAGTTTTATAGGAGCATGGCTGACCACTGCAGTATTAACTGTGCACGCTCTCTGGTTTAAAATGTACGTCACAAGGTGTAGCAACGAGCGTTGAATCGAAATAAATGGGCTTTTATTTGATGCGGGCGGACGGTTAGTCACGTAAAACGTTTCATTTTTCGCTGGCCTTCTTTATCAGTCGGGAAAAAAATTAACGGCCAAAAACTAACTGGCTGAAAACATGCCAGTTTTTAGTTCCTTCCAATTTCCTACAAATTAATAATTGAAAGCACGGCATCACAACAGTAATTAAAAAATAAATAGTGAATTGCAATGAAGTATTAAATTGAACGGAATCTGCAAAAATGTTACTGGTGGCAACTTTACGCGGTTTTAAACAGCATGAACTTGCTTATCTTCGCGTAGAATGGCCTATATTTTTTTATACCCGATGCGTGGTAGCTCGGAGATCCAGTTACCACGCATCGAAAACTTGACAACGAAAACTTGAACTCGTCTTGGTCAAGACGAGTTCAAGTTGTCGTTTTTGTTTCGTACTTTTATTATTTCCGTCTGAGAAGATTTAACATAAAATGCATGCGCTGTGGGTGTTTTGTTTAACGGCATTTGTTTATGGATTGTCATTCTCAAAATTCCGAGGAATAGCTTAGCGAAGAATTAATTACACGCTGCGCGTAAGACGTGCTCTTACGCGCAGCGTGTTGTAAGAAACGGAAGCAAGATCACGTTTATTGTTGCACACCTGCGCTGCAATAGGAACGATGAGGGTCCCGAAATTACCGGCGGCGCTTTTGATACAGTGAAAATTGAGGGATCTAAAAATGCATTTCATGAAACATCTTCGTGCTATTCCCGGTATAAAGGCAGCCATAGGTTAGTGCACTCTACCAAAAAGCTTCGCAAGGCAATCACCTAGCCGAACATCTATTATTTCTCCAACGCAGGCTTTCTTTTCCACTGACATTGAAACAGGGGCCGATGCTCGAGGAACATAAGCCAGCCGCGCTACGCGTTGTCCGTGGGAAGTTAGACGTAAGGCTTTAGATTGGCGCAACACAGCGAATGAGGTGCGCCTTCTGAATTCTCTTTAAATGAAATCTTATCTGCCGCTTCAATGACGTTCTTTGAAACAGAGCAATGAATAGAGGTGGTGCTGACGTGTATATCGAAATCAGATGTCATCGAACGCAGTTTTGGCAGAACTGTCATTGAACTTGATAGCGAAACGTGCTATCTGCACAGTATTAGGGAAACGTTTCGAGTCTTCTTTGCACCACACTAATTTTTTCAGCTAAACTAGAGGACTGATAGACGAGAAAATTACCAAGTTAACGATAGTAGCCGGACGGAAGACTTTTTTCGTCATGGTGGCCTGCAAGAGAAATTTTAGAAGTGATCTGAGAAAAAAAAAGAAGAGAAGAATCAGCAATGTAAAGCTCTCAGTGTGGGCGTCTCACACAATCAATAAAGGCACCACATAGTAATACAATGCTAATATATCACTGTGAAAACCACAAAGTGCACAGTGTCACACAGTCGGGATTTGTTGCACAATCTGGTATTGTTTACCTAACGAATCAGTGCCTTAATGGACGCTCGCGCTGTTGTCTGTGACATGACATTTCAGCACCCGCTTCAGGACAGCTGCGCTTCACACGCAGATCCCAATATGGCCGTTTCATCTGCAAAATTTTTCTGACAGACAGTATTTCTATAGGATATGTTCGAAGTTATGTTCGATAACCTCGCAGATGGTCGCGCAGTTCATATTTATGAGGTATTCGAGAGGATAAATTTTGATGCGTCACGTTAAAACAATGGCGGTTAAGTATCATAGTTTGCATTGCTCGAAAAGTGATTCACGAGCCCTATAGAATCTGAGAATCTGAGAGGCATTGAGCTGGCTTTCGCTGATGATCCCGGCAAGATGAAGAGAGATAGAAGCATGCGCGAGACTAAAATCATCATCATCAGCCTATATTTTATGTCCACTGCAGGGCGAAGGCCTCTTCTCCCTGTGATCTCCAATTGCCCCTTTCTTGCGCTAGCGTATTCCAACTTGCGCTTGCAAATTTCCCAACTTCATTACCCTATAGGTTTTCTGCCGACCTCGACTGCGCTTCCCTTTTCTTGATATCCATTCTGTAACCCTAATGGTCCACCGGTTATCCATCCTATGCATTACATGGCCTGCCTCGCTTCATTTCTTCCGCTTAATATCAACTAGAATATTGGCTATCCCCGTTTGTTCTCTGATCCACACCGCTCTCTTCCTGTCTCTTAACGTTAGTCCTAAGATTTTCATGCGATCCTTAACTTGTTCTCGAGCTTCTTTGTTAACCTCGAAGTTTAACAAAGAAGCTTGAGAACAAATTAAGGACCTAAATGGAGCACGCCTAATAAGCCATCCTCAGTCCTTGTTGAATGTTTAGATCGGCAATTAAGGAACAGCTGCCTTACGACCGCTATTCCAGCTCGCCCAATGGCCCGCACGAACTTGTGCTTCCATGTTATAGGCTGACGACAAAGCACTAGGGTCCATTGTATCTGTAAAGAGCAGATCAATATGAAGTTGTATGTGCATGGTGAATATTTGTGTAATTCATCCGGCCACCCCTACAACCCTGCATACCATCGTCTATTTTCACTTCACTAACCAAAAGGCCTATTTCCCCTGGCAAGGCACCTCCGCGGCCTGCATGCATAATGCATTCGGATGCGCGAGAAGCTTTTGCCGACACCAAGCATAAAAAGTGCGCCAGCACCTGAGGGACTTCAAGACCAGAAGCGGGCTTAGCGTACTTTTCCTGAACGCCATTGACATGACTTGTCACCAGCACCTTTCGTGCTGTATTTTTCTCTTGCTTTCGCAGAATGTGAGTGTATAGGGCAGCGGCTAGGAGCTGAAATATGAATTCAAACGCATGCCATTTCATCTCGGTCATGTCTTCTTGAGTTCGAGCCTGTCGAGTCTCGCGGTATAGAAATTGCGAAATACTCGACTCTCGATCAACGCTTCCTAACTTCCTTTCTTTCTTGGTCTCTTTGAGGAAAAAAATGATAGTGAATAGCATAATGTGCAATTTAAACTGCAATACGAAGGCCCTTCGCTGGGACCACGTGTCCTTCAGAAACGTAGTGTCTTTGAGCGCTGCGTTACTGTGCATTTTTATTTTGCTGTCAGCTTTTTTGACAAGAGTACTTCATGGAAATTCTGCATTTGCTCAAGGAGGGAAATTATTCCATTAAAATAAACAAGTAACTTACATTGTCAGTCTTCAAACTTGACTATATAAAAACAGTCATTTGCTTCCAGTTTTAAATTTCAAGAGTAAGCCCTTGGAATTGTGTGGCTTACTTTTTATGCCTCGCAACGCGCAGTGCAGAGTGACAAGCATTCACCAACTGAGGACAGTCGGATAGAAATGAATGAATGATTTGTGCGAGACGCCACTTGCCGGTGCTCTTAACCACATACGAGTAATTTATTCGATGACATACCCTTGTGATATAGCCGTTGGCTTTTAGAAGTTTCGTTACAGTATCTGCTGCAGTAGCTCATTGGTTATGGCACTGCGCTTCTTAGCAGGAGGTCGGGGTTCAATCCTGGCTGCGGCGATCGCGTTCCGATGGCGGTGGAATAGAAAAAAAGTTGTCGCAGTTTCACCTGAAAGGCGAATCATCAATTGCGATAGCAAATTTGTAGAGAGCTATAGATCGTTTCACTGATTACAAACATAGGCCCTGCACGGCTTCCGGTTTTGCCCACTGACGCAGCTGCTGAATGTAACTGGCAAAGAAGCAACCATGCGTTAAAGCATAAACCGGATAAGGCACGTGACCAGAAGTTTCTTGGGGGCGGCACGCTCGCCACTGTTATCGCGAGCATGAAACCGTCTATAAGCACCTTGCATTGCAGTTTGCGCGCGATCAATGCGCCACTACAAGTGAAGCTTTGGGACGGCCAGTGTCAAAACCAGCAAAACTGGAAGGACGCTGTATACATTCGCCGTGATACTTTCGATTGCTTATCGCGAAAGAAGACTGTCCGAGTTGGGAAAATATTAAAGTGCGCTTGCTAGCACTTTAATATATATGATAGCACGCTTTCGACATCGATATGAGCAGCGGGAACAATTGTGAACTTGATATCGTCAAAGCGCAGGGCATACCTCTCAAACGAGCGACGATAAGGAAGAAGTTGTCGTTCGGAATGGCGTATCATTTTCATCGCCTCTCTAGCGGCCGGCGTCGGCAATACTGGGGCGAAACATGAAATGTCGTAGCGCCATCTGAACAGTGAACGGTGCCCATACGCAGTAATGACAGTAGCTTCATCAGCTGTATAAACTTGGACATGCAGCAGCACCGGCAACACGCAGAACTGTTGTCGACGCCGTCGGCGTTTTGCCCGCGTTCGCACAAAATGCGTGCGGCGTTGGTGACTGTTGCCGGAGCGTCTGATATAAATAGCAACTTTGTGCCGCAGCTAAACACCGCCTCTCTTCCCTCCACCTCCCTCCCCCCCCCCGGCCTTTCGCGCGTCGGAAGAAGGCGCGTTTGCTCTACATATATGGTGATTGTAAAGGAGGAAAGAGACGCCTACTTCTGCAGCCCTAGGGAGCACGGCGCAGAACGCGCGTTTGTTCTCCTCCGTGGTTTACTCCCCGTGAAAGTGCGCGTCCCTTGCGCCCTTTCACTCGCACATACAGAGTTCGGCGGCGCGCGGCGACGATTTCATCTCCATTGACATCATACGGAACCTCACGGCGACGGCGACGCCGACGGCAGAAATCTGCTTTGGAGTGTCCATATAATTGCTATCGCAATAAAATGAGCTTGTACGATGCATCAAGGGCACGTTAAATAATCCCAGGTGACCAATATTTGTAGTTTTGGAACCTAAATCTTTAGAATATAAAGCTTTGTTACCGGTATTTGAGGGTTTCATGTGTAGCAGATCGACCTAGCATTACGCATTTCATGTGTTTTCCTTGATGGTTTTCTTTTTGAATCGAAGAAGCAGCGCTAATGCGAGATGGGTGGTAGTATGGGGGATTGTAGAACTAATTTGGTGACTTCGAAGTATCTGATATGAGTACCACAGTGTGAAGCCACATGTTATCGGAAACAAAAAAAAAATAATAGAAATTCCAGAGTTGTACTTGCCAAAACCACGATATGACGATGAGGCGTACGCCATACAGTGAAAGACTCCAGATGATTTTTGACCACCTCTTGTTCAAAACGTGCACCTAAATCACGGAGAAAGAATTCTTTCTCCGTGACCTAAATCTAAGCACAGGTGCGTTCTTGGATTTTCCTTTCATAGAAATGCGGTCGCAGTGGCCGAGAATAAAGAAGTGCAATTCCGGAAATATTAAAAAAAGAAACGTATAATGAAATGTAACTTGTCAACAATGGGAGCTGAACGCTCATCCTGAGTTACCAATTATACGTTTAACAATTGAGCTAAGATGGCGATGGCGGCAGCGAGGGAGGTAGAAATACCGCAAAAAAAAAAAAAAAAAATGCGCGCACTGCTAATACGTCTAAAAAGTGCGTTGATCATTGCAGGCACCTCTAACTAGGTAATATGTTTTTTGCCATGGCGGTATTGAGTATAAACTAGTGAAATATGTTCGTAGATGCAATGTTCAATGTGTAGGCAAGTGTCTAGGTAGTGATACGTAGAATTCCATGGGTTTCCTTTTCAGAGTAATGACGATACCTTCACATTGCTGATTTTTTTTACTTTTGAGATCTGTCCGTGCAAGGAAACCATTTGAACCGCGATGATAGTCTGGGTGAAATGAGCGATTGTTTTATTGATATAATTCATGCTCTCTTTTTAGATATAAGCCTATATATGTCCCTCATACGCCTATCTGTTCCCATCGCTTGATAGAGCAGTGAGTTATTTACATGCCGGAATACTTTTCCAGAATATAATGCTTCAGTTTTCTGTAAGCATCCCTTAAATGGTACGGGGTTCCCACGTTGTAGCTGAGGAAGGAAATAGAATAAAAAATTCCTTAGAAGAGATCTAGGGTTTATTTCCTTTGCGGCCGCTGTTGCAGTGTCTTCACCTAAATATTTTTCACAAGAAAAAAACTCGTGAGTTTCAATTACCAAAGAAAGCTTCTCTTAACGTGTTTGTGGCAATTATGATCAAATATTAAGCAGCGGTAAATATTTCTTTAGGAAGGTGCAACCTCGCGTTGGCTAGTAGGAGTAGCTTGTTTCGCTATCTATCCGCAGCATGTGCTCCTATTTCTCGTTTTAAGAATGCACTGCTTGTTTCCTATTATGATAGTTTCCTTTCAAAATTCAGATGCGCATTTACACGCCACGCTCGCCTTTTATTTTGCCCAGCATTCAAGAAGACGGACGATCTGTGAACGTTTTCTGTATTCTATCATAACCGCCACAAGATATTTAATACGTACACCATATTCCGAACCTTACTTGAACAGGCATCTTGGTGAAAAAAATGAGGCCATGCTGTGAAGGGAGAGAAAATGAACGATGAGGCATCGATTTTTTTTACGCAGACGCTTTAGGGAATTTTATATTTCCTATTACGGTCGGGAACAATCTATCAAAGATAGGAGCTGTGTTTTACTATCATATGCTGCTTGAATAACAGAATCATTATTGAAACTTCCCGAGGCATGTTCGAAAAGGTCTGACTCAATGCAAGAGTAACAAAACTGAGTATATTCAGCTAGGGAAAACATGATTATATTCAGAACGCTTGATTC
The DNA here is from genome assembly GCF_013339745.2 of Dermacentor silvarum. Lineage (NCBI taxonomy): Eukaryota > Metazoa > Arthropoda > Arachnida > Ixodida > Ixodidae > Dermacentor > Dermacentor silvarum. The sequence continues at coordinate 143,593,795 of NC_051156.1, forward strand.
GAATGCTGAACTCGTGCCAAAGTGCTGTTCATTCATGCTGTTATCTTTTTTTGCTCAAGTTTAAGAGCCCTTGGGCGTGTATGGCAACTTGGAATATTGCTGTTTTACTCCGTTGATCAAACAGATGGCCTCGTGACCTATTTTGCTAGGGAAAAGTGCTCAAGAAACTACAAAGGCTGAAATACTGGGCATAAATGTTGATTCGTGACCTGTGTACGAAAAGCAAAAACAGGGCTTCGCGAAACTGATAAAGCATGCACACTAAGAGCAGGCGCTATTCAAACAGTGCGTTCATTAGTTACGCTGCTCAACGAAAACATTTCAGATGTAGTTCACCACTTTATGTGCGCTGCTACCCTGTATTCCGCCCCTTCACCTTTTTCTCCAAGGATAATTTCTAAAAACACACGCCTGCCTTTCACGCTCCCAACTTAAGAGTCACCAAAGGAGAATCTCCATTCGAAATTATCAAATATACCGGCGACAAGTATTGCTTTTGGTACATTTGACAAGGCAAAACGTGATTTTTTGCTTAAAAGCTACTCATTTGGTGCAGCAGATGTTAATTGCATAGTTTAGTTATGAGCAATGGTAAAAGCTCTGGCGTAAAAAGACAGAAAAAAAAAACAGATTAGTCATTCGTTTCTATTTTGTAGCTTTAAATTTTATTTTTATAATAATCAGGGTCTAAAAAGGTTTATTAGGGTGTGTGCATGGACTGTGTACAATTGAATACAACTCTTATAAAATTACGTGTAGCACTGGATTGCTTTGCCAAAAATTCGCAGTTTTGCCCGAAAGGCGAAGCATCGATGGCGATAGCAAATTAATAGACAGCTATACAAAGCAAGGATAGCAGTTACATCGGCTGTATAACCTTGTAAACATTCGCTTACTAACTAAATGAACAAGCACGGTGTCACGCGTGTACACGTAAACATTTAAGCATATCACTCGATTACTTCAACGTTTTATCACTGGCTGTACTCAACACAATATAACAAAAAACATAGTCGTTTCACCACCTAGGCGGGTGGAAGAACTTCTATGTTTTTTTGTTATATTTTGTTGAGTAAAGCCAGTGACAAAAAGTTGAAGTATGAGTTGCCCTGGCTTTTGGAACATTTTTTCATCTCGCTCGATGGCCGCGGAAACTCGCTGTCAAAACACTGTAGGGAGGCGAACAATTTGATCTTCGTGCTGTCTCTCACTTCAACGGGAACGAACCGTTGAAAGCTCAGCGCATACGAAGCTATATACCGGGACAAGGTAGATCGTTTTTAAGATACGGCGCCCGCGCGGCCGCGTCACAGCAGCCGCTGGCGTGGAAGCGCCCCGCCCCTCGTCTCTCCTCTCCGTGCCTCGCGCTTGAAAGAAGACCCGCTTGCACCCCGCCTTCCTCCCTGGCGCCCGCGAGATTCAGCAGCGATTATCGGCTGACCCTCGCAAGCTTGCACTCACACATAAAGCGTACGGCGTGCGGCGACGACCTTAACGTGCTTGAATTTTATACGGAACATCACGGCAATGTCGATAGCAGAAATGCGCTTGGAGGGAACATATAATTGCTATCGCCGTAAAATAGACCTAAGAATTGCAAACAAACTCCTCCCAGCAAATCGTAATGGACGTGCCGTTCACTTCTGAAATAGAGCCCAACATGCTGGAGATCGCTCACAGCTTAATGACATTGCTCTGCTAATGTATATGCTAGGCTAATCGGAAAATAAAGCTGATTGTTTCAAGCTAAAATGTTCGTTACAAGTGAGAGTGGTATTCCAGCAGAGTGACACAAAGACCCATCTGTACGAAAAAAAAAAGTTGTTTTAACGCGAAGCCACTTGACGTCCGTAGTGGTAGTGGTTTGATGTGGTTGGGCAAATGAGCGAACCTACCTGGATGGCGCAGAAAGGGCTTTCTTCATTAAGAACGTACCGTGCAATAAACTGTGGTTTGCAGCAAGAATAGCTCTCCAGCCGTCACGAAAAGTAGGCGTAGTAAACACACGTATATTCACGTGGGTCTGGCTAAACAATTCGCAATACGTAGCACAACACTTTTAGGGGCGAAGCTCCTTAGGGTGTGGGTCTGTCCCTCCTCTGTAGTATGTAGTAGTAGTCGTCGTCGTCGTAGTCGTCGTCGTAGTAGTAGGTAGCCACGTCTACTTTTATGAAAAAAAATTCCGAAAGTTGTGCCCGTAGAGCGAAATCGAACCAGGGACCCCTCGCTTCCGAACGCGCGGCGCTAACCACTACGCCACGAAGCGCACATGGACGCACGCACCACGATGACAATAAATACCCAACATTAACGAAAGACTGCGCGTTTCTAACGCGTTTGTGCTAGCGCGTTACGGCCCGTGCAAGAAGCTGGTGTAAGACGCTGTGGCCTCTCCGCCTTACCCCCGTATTCACAAACGCTGATGGCGTCGGCAAACGCGGTGCACGTTCCGGCATGTGTAAACGGCTGCGTAAGACGCTGTGGCCTCTCCCCCTTACTAGAGAGTACTGCACGTTTCTAACGCGTTTGTGCTAGCGTCCCCTTAAGCGGGAGATGGTGCAATTATAATGAAGGGCGCTGTTATAAAATAGGAATGACGTCACATATGGCGCGTGTCATTGGTGGAAGTCAATCGTTCGGTTTAGTGCGGCGAGACTGGGCGAATTACACGGAAGATTCACGGTTTACCGATGATTCCCTCCGGAGCTTCGCCCACTCATCATCATTCACCCCGTGGATATGCGGTGTTTTGTAGCGTTAGCTACACTGGCCTAGCCAAGCCCGTTTCGCGCGGCAAATCAAGAGCCGTGCTGCGCATGCGCAAGGATCAGTGATGTCACACGGCTTGCGCACCGGAGCCACCGGAGCCGGCACCTCTCGCGCACTCCGCCGCCGCAGCGCGCGACTCACCGCCGCCGGTCTGCGCATTCCAGAGGAGTGACGTCGTAGCCGTGGTAGACGCACTGGCGCCGGCGTGCGCTCGCTGTGCAGTCGCCGTCTGACACTGCGCTGGAGCCGCTGCGCTTCTGACTGGCGTTTGCCAGTATGGTATAGCCATGGAGAAGGAGAGCGCAAATGCTGCTCAACAGCGCAGAAGAACGGAGAAGCTTGACTCATCGGATCCCGAAGTAGTTGCCTGGCAATTAGCGGTTGAACGTAGGAGGAATGAATACATGTGCCACATAATACGTATACCGCGTGTGTGTCATTGGAGCAGCAGTAAGCATGACAATCAAGCTAATCCTTGACAATCTAGACAACCAGGAAAGCTAAGAATAATCAGCTGAACCTTTGCTAACGCTACGTATATCCTGGCATAGCCGAGCTAAGCCACTGCAACTTTTTTGTGTCTGCCGAAAGCCAGCGCCGGATGGAGCTTGCCGTGCATAGTTACATTTGGTAGGCTGCTGCGCACAAAGAGTACATGTGGCCTAATTGATGATGATGAGAACCCAGATAGGCCGCTGTTCCTCTATTGGCTCGGCTATTACGATCGAACGCTTATGCCGCAAAGTCCAGGCAGCTTGCTCCCACAGCGGTAACGCCAGGAACGCAGTATGTGGCGGCTGGGTGCTTACACAGCAAGCTTGTACAACTAACGAATGCGAAGTGGCTTACGACACCCGTTTCAAGGCTTGCTGAAATACTGTGCGAGAAAGCTTGCACAGCTTGCACAGCACGCTTGCACAGCTACTACACAAACATGGACAGCCGTGCTTTCACCTGATTTGCCCTATCAAGTGAAGGATTTTCATTGGCAATATCAGTGGGGAATTCTGCCTACAAAAGACGAGCCAGTATACTTGGATATGGTACCGAATGATAAATACATAAATTTCGCACAGACGGAGACTCAACACGCATGTAGTAACTGAGTGCGTTGTAGCACGCACCTTCTGTAAGCTGGTTGCAAGAATGTCTAGAATATCCATCATGCGGCCACCACGGTGGCGAGATCGGTTTGCAATTCTCGTCTTGTACAGGCAAGCTAAGTTTTGTGGTGCTGAATTCCGACATATTGCAGAACGATCTCGGCAATAAAATATAGCAATGTACCTTATAGAGGGCGCAAACTACGGGTGATAGTATGAGGCCATCTAGAAGAGCAGCTGTTCAAACTCCGTAAAGCCGGGTTTCTTCGCCGCTGGTCTACACGGTACCTAACCGTCTCTCGAGGCAAGTATTTCCTACAGCCAGATAAAGCCCAAATTCTGTTTGCCTGAGTTGAGACACAATACTTGTGTGTGTCCCGGGTGTCATTCATGAATTCGAGGTTGTCAATGGTGTTTTTCAGCGTATGTACATTTTAATAATGTTTTTGAAGAGGAAGTAGCAAAGCCAGTGTTAAGAAGGGTACATTTGCTATTTTGTTTGCCCATCTATTTTGTTTATACCAGGTACGATGTATTGCATGTGCGATACGCTATATTGAACTCTACGTTCATAACGCAGTTGTACGCGTGACTAAGGGTGAATAAATGTTCTTGTGATCGGTGCAAATTGTGTTTGAGTTGGACAGGGCACATATAACCTTGTATTTCTTAGGTTGACATCGAATACAGGGTCTTTACATGCAGCGTGTTGAACTGAATACAACTCTTATAAAACAAGCACTGAGATGTTTTGCAGCACTGCATTTTTCTTCTTTGGCTTCAATGTGAACCTTAGCACGCCAGCATAAGGTCAATATTCAGACGTGGATTAAATTATCGAAAATTTACCTCATCACCATCTGAAGAATAGGCACTATTTCTTGCGTGTGCAAGTCAGCCACTTTTTTATTCTCCTCATTCAACGGCGCCCAAATGTTATCTGAAGTTTTCGTACCTAAAACACATTTGCAATACAACGCATGCATTTTATTTTATTACATTGCAATTGAGACATTGGAAAAAATTACTGCCCCTTCCACTCCGTGAAGATGGTCGATCAGCGAAGCTGTTTCAGTTGCACGGACTGTTACATGTGCATGTGTTGCACGTGATGCAATTGCGTAAGCACAGGTAAATACAGATCTACAACATGACCTCTTTTATAGTGAAGCGTTGCGAGGCGAGAAGAGGCAGCAACTTCTACGATAGGCGACGAGTGTCTAGTTCTCTGGCCAAAACCTGTCGAATCGCCGCCCGAGGCATCGGCTGCAGTCACGGACACCCTGCGCGTTCGGCGCGAACGCGGGGAAACGCGGCCGGCGTCGGCAGCAGCTCTACGCGTTGCGTGTTATCCTAAAGGGTGCACCAAACAAACATCTTCTCTATCGCTTCTCCTCCTTGCGCCCAGAGCGGGCTGTCATTGGTTGCCTCCTCCCCCCAGCGTGCGCCCTGTCATTGGTCGCCTCCTCCACTCAGCACGCCTCTCCTACACTCCTGGTCACGTGACCTGGGGAAGCCGGACAGACGGCGAAGGGTCGCTGTTAAAAGGCATATTGCTTGACGATGTTCCGGCCCTTTTACAGACTATTTAGCCGTTTATAATAAGATATATTGAAAATGCATCTGGCATCAGTAGCCGCGTCAACCATCTTGCTAAGGGCGTAGTTGCGAGGCGGCTGTATGTTGCAAAGCACAACCATAGTAGTCCTGCGGTTATTCACGGATCCAATGTACAACACTCGCCCACATCGTCCAGCAAATAATGACCAGCCTGCATCACTGTGCAGTCACAATTCAACGAAGTCACTTAAACTGGTTTTTGCAACCTTGAATATCCGTCCAGATGGCATTGACCTGAGGCGCACTGCTTTGAAACTGAAACCTACGCCGAGCCTCTTTTTGCGACGGCGTGTGCTTCGAACCTTCAGTTAAGTTCCCTTGAAAGTCCATCATTCGCTCCCGAATTTTCGCGTCAAGCCTCTAAAACGCCCTGTTTTTTTTTTTTTCAATGTAATGCCTCCGATTCCAGACCCCATACTAGTGCTCTTCGTCAAAGCTGATAATGTTCCGTGCATGCGTGTACATTACTGCCACGTTTTTTTATAAACGTGGCAGCCATCAAACATACAAGAGGGAAATAGATGAAAATGACGTCAGCAATGGCCACCTTTACTGTGCGGATTTTATTTTATTCGCTAATTTTGTTACACCTATTTTGCTGGAATAAGACAAGCCAAGCTTGTTTCCGCGTTATCACGAACCATAGCAGCGAACAGCATTGGGAGGCCACCACAGAACAAGGGTGAAAACAGCAGCTGTCTGTCGAGTGAGCAGTTTTGTTTTGTCCTACTTTCGACAAGACGGCGGATGGCGTTTTGATGCAAGTCAGTAGGTGACGCTTGTCATTTTAAATATCCCCTACGGCATAAAGCTCTAACTCTTTAAAGTGAAGCTATGAATACCTGTGAATACCAAAAATATGCGGAGGGAAGCTGTGCAAACAAATATTGGAACAAAATATCATTGGTCTGACTATTTGGGACGAAGCAAAACGTGATGAATGACATAGAACAAGGCAAGATGTATGCACTGAAATGTAAGCAGGGTAATATCATCAGCAATTTCGATGACATAATAAAAGCAGCGCAATAATTCTATACTGTCCTGTACAGTTACCCAGAGCAGCCAAGATACATTCACTCGTAGTAGTGATGTAGAGGATACACAGGGTCCTTCTATAACTAACGATGAAGTTAGAAGGGCCTTGCAAGACATGACCAGGGGAAAAGCTGCCGGAGAAGATGGAATAACAGTAGATTTGTTCAAAGATGGAATAGATATCATGCTCGAAAAGCTTGCGGCCATTTATACGCAATGCCTCACGACTTCAAGTGTATAACAGAGAGCTGGAAGAACGCCAACATTATACTAATCCAAAAGAAGGAAGACGTTAAAGAAATGAAGAATTATAGACCCTTTAGCTTGCTCTCAGTATTATATAAAATATTCACCAAGAGAGAGAGAGAGAGAGAATAAACTTTAATAAGAAGAGCACGCGAGCGTAGGTAGCTCCTCCGCTCTGCAGTGGGTGGTCCCCTCAGTCCAGGAGTCCAGCGGCCTTAGCTGCCCTTCTCGCTCGATTGACCAGGTTGAGCTGATCCGTCGAGTCGGAGCTGGACTGCGCTGCCTCCCATTGCCGTGTGGTGGGGTGTGTGATGGGTGTTAGCTGTGGTGTGTTTGTGCAAGCCCATACCATGTGGTAAAGTGTTGCAGATTGATCCCAGTGTGGACATTTATAGGAATACAGCGCAGGGTGTATGGCGTGGTAAACACTCAAATGTGAATATGTGTTTGCTTGGAGTTTTCGCCATATTACGGCTTCCTCTCGCGTCAGAACATTATGAGGTGGGGGTAGTGTTCGTGAAAGGCGATAGTGTTGTAGGATGTGAGTGTAGGTTAATGGTATGGGCTCTGGTTGGAACTGCTCGGCGCGGTCATCTCGCGGCTCCCGGTGTGCATGCGCTCGGGCGTAGGCGTGTGCCCGCTGATTGCCGCGTAAGGACTCATGCCCCGGAGTCCACACAATTTGTATGTATGGTGGCAGCTGGTGCGCTCCATTCAGAATGCGATGTGCAGCCCTGGAAATTTTGGCCCTGGAGTAATTTCTGCATGCCGTCTGAGAGTCCGTCAGAACTATGACGCAATCCCACTGCGGTCTCGTCGTGATGGCTAACGCTATCGCTAGTTCCTCTGCCTCCGCAGCGCTAACTCTGGAAACCGACGATGCATTTATTTCGGTACCGTGATTGTCGACTACGCTGGTGACGAATGCGGTGCTTCTTGCGGTGCTGGCCGCGTCTACGTACAAGACATTGGGGTGGTTTCCATACTTTCTCGCGAGCGCCTGTGCTCGGGCTTGTCTCCGTCCGATGTGGAAGTTTGGGTGCATGTTCCTGGGAATCGGTGAGATGTGCATAGTTTCTTCTATTCGTGTTGGGATTTTGGTCAGTGCGCTGGTCTTCCATACGGAATATCCAAGACGTTCCAAGACGCAGCGTCCCGCTATAGTGCGTAGTAGTCTTTCCTTCTGGCTTACCAGGTGGGCCTCTCTGATTTCTCGTGTGTTGTTGTGCACCCCTGTCTCCTCGAGGCGAAAAGTAGCCGTTCCGGGTGGGAGTCCGAGCGCTTGCTTATACGCCTTGCGTATCAGCCGGTCGAGTACCTCCACTTCCGCGTTCCTTAAATTTAAATATGGTGCCGAGTACGCAATGCGGCTCACAATCAGAGCCTGCACTAATCGGATAAGGTCCTGTTCCTTGAGTCCCCTCTTCCTGCTGGTAATTCGTTGAATCATGCGCAAGATCTGCGTGGTCATTTGTTGTATCTTCTGTATGGCGTATCCTCCGCCCCCGTCCTTTTGTAAGTGTAAGCCGAGGATCCGAAGTCTGTCTACCTTGGTAATCTCTCTAGGACCTATTCGCAGCTGGATGGTTGGTACCGGGGCTGTTGATCGTCCTCGTGAGCGCTTCTCGATTATGAGGAGCTCCGACTTCTCCGGCGCGCATTGCAGTCTGCATGTCTCCGCATAGCTTGCTACGACGTCTACTGCCTCCTGTAATGCCTCTTGTTGTTCTCCTATGGACCCTCCGACCGTCCATATCGTGATGTCGTCTGCATACAAGGCATGTCTGATCCCCGGTATTTTCTCGAGTTGGGCTGGGAGTTTCATCATGGGCTCTGGTTGGAACGGCTCGGCGCGGTCATCTCGCGGCTCCCGGTGTGCATGCGCTCGGGCGTAGGCGTGTGCCTGCTGATTGCCGCGTAAGGACTCATGCCCCGGAGTCAACATGATTTGTATGTATGGTGGCAGCTGGTGCGGAATCACCAAGATAATTTCCAATAGAATCAGGGCAACACTTGACATCAGTCAACCAAGAGAACAGGCTGGCTTCAGGAACGGATATTCTACTGATGGATCATATCCATGTCATCAATCAGATAATCGAGAAATCTGCGGAATACAATCAACCTCTCTATATGGCTTTCAGAGATTATGAAAATGCATTTGGTTCAGTAGAGACACCAGCAGTCATAGAGGCATTGTGTAATCAAGGAGTACAGGAGGCAGATGTGAACATCTTGGCAAATATCTACAAGAATTCCACAGCTACCTTTGTTCCTCCACAAGAAAAGTAGACAGTTACCTATCAAGAACAGGGTCAGGCAAGGAGACACAATCTCTCGAATGCTATTCACTGCATGATTAGAAGTATTCAAGCTCTTAGACTGGGAAGGCTTAGGAGTGAGAATCAACGGCGAATATCTCAGCAACCTTTGGTTTGCAAATGACATTGTCCTATTCATTCACAATGGGGACAAATTACAACAAATGATTGAGGACCTCAACCGAGAAAGTGTAAGAGTGTGGTTGAAGATTAATATGCAGAAGACAAAGATAATGTTATATTGCTTAGCAAGGGAACAAGAATTCAGGATCGCCAGTCTGCTTCTAGAGTCTGTAAAGGAGTACGTTTATCTAGGTCAGTTACTCATAGGAGACCCTGATCACGAGAAGGAAATTTACAGAAGAATAAAATTGCGTTTGAGTGCATATACGGTAGGCAATACCAAATCCTGACTGGGAGCTAACCACTGCGTCGTTGAAAAGAAAAGTGTACAATCATTGCATTATACCGGTGCTAATATATGCGGAAGAAACTTAGAGGTTAACAAAGAACCTCGAGAAGAAGTTAAGGACCGCACAAAGAGCGATGGAGCGAAAAATGTTAGGCCTAACGTTAAGAGACGGGAAGAGAGCGGTGTGGATCAGAGAGCAAATGGAGATAGCCGATATTCTACTTGACATTAAGAGGAAAAAATCGGGGTAGCTTGCACTAGTGGCGCAAGGCTAAAGACACAGCCTTCCTTTCCTTTCTGGGGTTTTACGTGCCAAAACCAGTTCTCCGGATTAATTCTGACCCCCTGGATTTCTTTAACGTGCACTACAACGCAAGCACACGGACGGTTTTGCATTTCGCCTCCATCGAAATGCGGCCGCCGCGGCCGGGATTTGATCCCGCGGTCTCGTGCTCAGCAGCGCAACGCCTTAGCTGAATAAGCCACCGCGGTGGGTCTGAAGACACAGGGGAGCTGATTGGTTCCTAGCTGCTCCTGGCGATACGAAGTGATGCTAAGTTTTACGAAGTGTATAAGCATTTCCTCGGGGTCAATGGCATCGGGGAACACCTCGCGAAGCACTTGTAGTCCGAGCACATGTAGATGAGTGTGGTGAAAGCTATGAACAGTCTACGGGTGGCCTGGAGTAGACGACATGCTGGAATGACGTCACAGCGCATGTGCAGTAGCGCGCATCTCGTGGGAGCGCGGCCGAGCTGCCGCCAGAGGCGCCTACGGCAGTCACGGACACCGCGAACTTTGTTCTCCACAAGAAAAGTAAACAGTTACCTATCAAGAACAGGGTCAGGCAAGAAGACACAATCTCTCGAATGCTATTCACTGCATGATTAGAAGTATTCAAGCTCTTAGACTGGGGAGGCTTAGGAGTGAGAATCAACGGCGAATATCTCAGCAACCTTTGGTTTGCAGATGACATTGTCCTATTCATCCACAATTGGGACAAATTACAACAAAAGATTGAGGCCCTCAACCGACAAAGTGTAAGAGTGGGGTTGAAGATTATCATGCAAAAGACAAAGATAATGTTCTATTGCTTAGCAAGGGAACAAGAATTCAGGATCGCCAGTCTGCCAGTCGGCGTTAATGCGCGGAAATGGAGGAGCGCGGATAGCGTCGGCAGCACCTCTACGCGTTGCCTCGTTGGCGCTGCTACAATTTGTTTCTCTCTCTCGCTCTCATTTTCTTTTTCGCTCTCCCGAGCATAGCGCGCGACGCTCCGCGAGGTTGTTACTAGGCAACGCAGTCGCAAGCGGCACACATTACGGCCGGCTTAACCAGGTCCGCTGTTGAAAATGGAGCTGGGCAGGCCATGTAATGCATAGGATGGATAACCGATGGACCATTAGAGTTACAGAATTATACCAAGAGAAGGGAAGCGCAGTCGAGGACGGTAGAAAATTAGATGGGGCAATGAAGTTAAGAAATTTGCAGGCGCAAATTGAAATCAGATTGCGCAAGACACGGTAATTGGAGGTCGCAGGGAGAGGCCTTCGTCCTGCAGTGGACATAAATATAGGCTGATTATGACAGCCTTATGAAAGCTTTACACTTTTGCGTACACGATTGTTCTGCTTCATAGAGGCTGGAAATTCGGCCATATAAACGCCAGGCTTTCAACTTATTGCAAGCTTCTGCTTTGTGGTATAAAAAAAGTGTATCTAAAATTATTCAAAAATAATCTTCTCACATTTTATTTAAAGAATGCGGCCTCTGTCCACAAAATATAAGGTGCTGCTTGGTCTTGCTTCCCTGAAAAAGTCAACCCGCCGTCTACCGGAGTAAAACAAGTAAGAAATAATAAAGAAAGATGTTAAAAATTGCTAGTTTTATTTTTCCTATGGATAAAAAAAATGTGTGGTTGCCCAAGAGACTCCCTCACTGTTTGCTCTCATGATCCTAGAGATTGCTGTAAAAATTCTAAATGACTATCAGTGCTGTTGGAAATATAATCTTATGGTAAGTGAATAAATGTTGCTTTTAATGCCACGTGCACTGCAGTGTTTAAATGGTCTGTAGTACCAGTCACGCTAAATTGAGGTGCAGCGTAGCTCAAATATCCACGTGTATTGTTCAAACTGTTTCTAAAGCAGGTTATTTTCTCCTGAAAATTTCCCGTGGTACAAGAGAAAGCACTTTTATTGGAAAACCATGGCGCCTACTAGAAAGAAGCTTCTTAGTTGTTTAACGTACCCATTAACTTTTCTTTTTACACATCCTTTCACATGCCTAAGTACATCGCATTAAAAAAAATACTGTATTGGAAATACCTCGCTGCCTGTTTGCTTTCCGTCCTCGAGAGAGAGAGAGATAAATGTTTTGTTGTATACTTTTCGGATAGGGCAGGGGGCGAGGAGTAATAGAAATTTTTATTTACTTCCCCTTGCCTTCTTCCTTTCGGCGGTGCGAGGGAAAGTTGGGATATCAGGACAGTTTTTCCAGACCTCAATGTCTTCGTTTCGTCAGGTGTTCGTGCAGCAATTTCTGTTTTTCTCAGTTCGTACTTTCGCGATGCTAAATTTTAGAGCCGGCAACAGATGTTCCAAATATTTTTTCACTGGACTCTTTAAATGTCAACGTTCACCGTTTAAATGATGCGCACATACTCTGACATTTCGCGAATGCGTGCCGACACAAAGAATTGCATAAGGCGCTTATGCAGTTGAAATATTTTTTGGGTTACGTGCTTCCACAAATAAGACGAAGTTTTTGCACTTCCGGGCGAATAATTATTTTTTCTAGCATGGCAGAGCTGAAGGCCACTACTCAGAAAGATTTCAGAAAAAAGTTTGTTTAAAGTGTGACCAGTTAAATTATGGGGTTTTACCTGCCCATACCACGATATGATTATAGGGCACGCCGTAGTGGGATACTCCGGGTGAATTTTCACCACTTTAGGTTCTTTAACGTGCACCCAATGCCTAGTACACGGGCGTTTTCGAATGTCGCACCACTTCAAATGCGCCCGCACCAGCCAAGATTTTCCCACGACCTCGGGCTTACTATGATCTCGAGCTCGGGTTTGCGACCGTGGTGTTCCTTCAAATTAAAAATCCGGCAGAACCCATCTAGCGATGAATGTCCACGTTGGTGCAATTAGCAATGAAGCAATGCAGTTATACACCATGATGCAACCACCGAAATCCTTGATGTGTCAGGCGTTTATGCAGCTTTCTCGCGATCCACAGCTGACACACGTTGCGCCAACTGTGGCCACCGCAGCGAAATGACCGCTTGAAGCGCGTGCGGATCTACATTCAAGCAAGGTTGTGCGAATACCTATGATGCGGGTTCTACTCCGCCAAACACCGGATAAATGTTAATGTTGCTATATATATATATATATATATATATATATATATATATATATCGCTCAATTATTGGGTTTTACGTGCCAAAACCATGATTTGATTATGAGGCACACCATAGTGGGGGACTCCGGCAAATTTGGACCACCTGGGGTTCTTTAACGTGCGCCTAAATCTAAGTACACGGGTGTTTTCGCATTTCGCCCCCATAGAAATGCGGCCGCCGTAGCCGGGATTTGATCCCGCGACCTCACGCTTAGGAGCCCAACACCATAGCCACTATGCAACCACGGCGGGTTTATATATATATATATATATATATATATATATATATATTTGAAGTGCGGCTCATATCCCGTGTCTCATATCCAGTGACGCAAGTTTGCATCAGAGAGGTTCATTGGAAAGCTGATTATATCCGGTTACCTTTAGCTAGCGACCCATGTCGGCGTAAAATGCTTTCATTCGAGAGCCGTCTATACCTTGTGGCGCATGCTTCGTGACACATACGCAGTGGGACAAACACAGTGACTCAAGTTGTTGGGAAGTGGCTGGTCGAAGAGTGACGCATGCCCAATTGCACACGCCTATTGGCCCAAATTGACACCAACGGGATTAATTCAAATCTGGGACATACATACTTTGACGTACAAAGTGACCCTAGTTCGGGTGAAAGAGATTCTTTGAGGAACGGCACATAAGGCATATACCCAGTGAAACAAGTTGACGTAAGACTGGTTGACATATGTCATTGACGTGGGTGACATGCGGAGTGGCAAATGCTCAGTTACCCAAGTTGTCCGCAACGGGAGTCATTGAAGAGCGACACACAGGTAGTGGCACATGCTCTGTGACCCAAGTTGACATCGGGTACATTGAACGGCACCGACCACGTGACACATATGCAGTGCTCCACGATCCCGCCTTCCTCAAGTTTCCGCATCGGGCTTATGTTTTGAGGTGACAGAGTTCCAAAAAAACCGTCCGACCAACTTGGGTCACTGAGTATGCGCCTAAGTGTAAATACTTGCTGCACTTCAACGAAGCTCTTTCACGCCCATAGGAATCGCTGTAGATGCGGGACTGGGTAGGCACCACTGCTAGAATGTACTGTTTGACACCGACTTGAGCTCTGGGCCTGTGCTCAGTCTGTGCTATTATTCAATTAATATATTTGATGCCAACTTGGGTAACTAGTTATTTGCCAGTAGGTGTGTGCCACTGTTAAATGAATGTGCTAGACGCCAACTTGGGTAACTAGGTATTTGCCACTGATAAGTTGATAAGATGCCTTAAATTTGTTCGGTGCTGAGCGGAAATGAACAGACGTCACAGGGGCACCTCAATGACAGCAACCAGGCGCGTAAGCAGGCTGCATCATGAATGCACTCGGTATAAGTGTCGCTATTCGATGAACCTCTCATTAACTATGTCGCTCAGTATGTGCCACTGTGTGTGCAGCTTGCGAGAGAAAAATGCTGAACATTTGCACGCACCGGAACGCAACGCTTCTCGTCTCTGAAGCCATGGGCGTACTTCTCGGTAGCGCCACTAGATGACGCCACGTGTCGAGAATGAAGTGCGAAACAAGAAGCCCGGTTGCCGCATGATGTGTTTCTAAGCGTTCGCATGCATCGGTGCTCTAGGCATTTTGGAGACCAAGCGCAAGCATCGCAGTGGCGGCGCAAGATGGAGCCAAGTGTTGTTAGGAATACGCTGCAGTACATACCTTACACATAACTCGCTTCGATGGTGGCAACACGTTGTGAGGCTGTTACTGTAACCATGAATATTAACAAAAATTGTCATAAACCTGCTCCTACACCGGACATTTATGTGGAATAGCAAGATGAGTGATGTTCTGAAATTCTTAGCGTCTGGAGTTCGGATTAGACAACATAGGTTCCGAGCCATCTGAGAGAGCTCACTATCCGGGTGGGTATTGGTGTTTTTTGACAACGAAATGGCGCTGGCAACAGCACGTACAACTGCCACTGTGTGCAAACTGTAGGGCAGGCGAAAACGGAGCCCGCACGCCTGCATGCGCCAGCGCTAGAGGCACCCGCACATGCCTTCCGATTAAAAAACGAAAGAAAACATGATCCAGCGTCTACGTTGTGCGCAAACAATTGCACCACTACTGGAGAAAACTCGTGTTTTAATACGTTTTCCGGACCTTTTAGGTGGCTTTGGAGGGTTCTAGAAATATTCTAGGAGGCCCACTGGGTGTTCTTTAGAAAATGGCATAATAATATCCATGCGTATTGAGTAATGAGTTGGCTCACAATTGCGGCTCGTGGTAATTGAGTTGAGGAAACTGTAGAGTCACGGACGTTTGCCTTGTCACGTCGTGATATAACGGTTTTGTAGTAGGTCAAAAAATGTTCTAATGGGGCTATATACCAATATAGAAGCTTGTAGAACTTACTATATTACTTGAATTTAACAAAAGATTGGTGTCGATATGTAGCGCCAGCTACTCGTTTTCACTAATGTGGCAGTTGTGCTTATAATGACCACAACGAAAAAAATGATTACAAAAAAGAAGACAGGGACAACCGCGCACAACGAATCACGTACACAAAATATCAATGTTCACTGAATATAAATGTTCGCACAATATTAATGCTGACAAAATAAAAACCATCTTGGGCATTTGTAACTCAAGTATTTGTATCTCTTTGAGTGCCACATTCCAATGACAACACCGCCTTACACGAAAACAAGAGCAACGGTAACACTGTTATTTGAATTACTTCTTTTTTTTTGCTGCGGTTGATATTTTCTTCTTCCCACCATCATCCTTACTCTATTGATAGAGGCTCGGTAGGTGTGACGTAAATGAATAAAGGAAAAGTAAATACATAAACAAGAATATCTGCCATTAAAAAAAACGAGAACAAGAATACGAGCACAAAGAAAAACAAGAATAAGAGTAAACAGGAAAAAGGAACCGTGATCTGATTTAGAAACATTCTCATATTTTCGATTCCTCGAAGACTTCCACTATTGCGTTTAGATGCTTAGCTGAATAAAGAGAACTAGCATCACAGTCTGCTTGCCTGAGAAAGATCCTTTAGCACGAAAATACAGAAGGCATATGTGGTCAAGAGTGCTTATACTCACAACGACAAAGCAGAAAGCGCCTTCACTAACTGTCGTGTTATCTGGGCTCTAGATCATGGGTAACAAAAATACCCGTTCTTGGGGATATCGATCATGCACTTTCATGGCATGATGTATGAATATGCGTGACCTTAGCTTTCGGTGGCAGGCGTGACAAGTGAAGTGCTGTGTACACACATGGAATGCTTGGGCCGCAATCGCCTGATTACTATCTACCCGCCTAGTGCGCACCATTGACCTTCTTTGCAAACACTGCTTTAACGAAGGCGTATAGTGAGCCTCGCACGAGTGAGCTTTCTGTATTGAAGTGAGCCCGGATAAGGCGAGGTATCAAGTTACATCCCGGGATTGTAGTGTCTGGTTTCCCTAAAAGCGCATGGCCCTTTACACAACGTGTCGATAATGCTTGATGATATTGAGCTGCCACTGATAAGTAGGAGAGGACAAAAATGTCAAGGGCGCAATACTTTTTACATGTCAGTGTATAGCTTCATTAAGAGAAAAATGAAAGGGCAAGCATCGGCGTTGAGAGCGCTCGGTATATCCAACCTCAATCTGCATTGAACTTTCGAGGCAAAAGCCTATACTATGGCAGTTTGTAGCCATATGAAAGAATGTTTTTGACAACATTAAAGCAGATTTGTGGCCTGTTGCTGGCTGCTGCGATGCCTTTAAGTAGGAAGTACGCAATATTCCACGTAAACTGGAACAAGGGAATTTATTGGGTTGGTGCAGTAGCAGACTTTTTTGTGCCTCTACCTGTCCCTTGCAGGCGCAAGTTGGAATCAGCTAGCACAAGACAGGGGTAATTGGAGATCGCAGGGAGAGGCCTTCGTCCTGCAGTGGACATAAATATAAGCTGCTGCTGCTGATGATGACCTGTCCCTTGGCGTCACTACATCTCAACAGAGGGGTTGTACTCAAGCGGTCCATCTGATTATCAAATGTGGATCTATGTCGGCGCCATATATCACTGTTGGGCTTAATTCAACAAAATAATTATACATGTGCACACTACTTGTATAGGTCACACATTTTATGCCGTATATCAAACTTTTGAATTAAAGAAATACTTCACCTTTGCTGTCATTCAGCTCTCGAAGGAAATCTGCCATGAATGTAGAAGCTAAGCGAAAATGTCGCACCAGTCGCAACTAAGACTGAAAAAAATTCATATCTATATAGCCAAGAATGATGGGATACGAAGAAAGCGATTGAATTTCACTGACTACAACAATCAAGCAATTTTCGGGATTTTCTATCCCGTTCGCTTGCCTGACCACCAGGGTAAATGTGCTGGTGATATTTAGCGACAATAAATACACATTTGAGTGCAATGAACGCAAACTTATACAATGTCCACAAGGGTGCGGCATGTCAAGAACTGTAAAATACACAAAACAGAACATTGGCTGCTCGTACGACAGTGTCTCTCTTCAAAAAGCTTTTCAGTCGTATTCGATCATGAGAATTCTCATTATACCAAATATCAATGCTTAATGATATGCTCCTAAACAAATCATCAGTGACGGGAAGCCGTATATTTGTCAAGTATTTACCAGTACGCGGATGGCCCACTACACGTGTCGAGTGATACGTATTATTTCCAAGCATACTGCAAGCTACCAAAGGGTGCAATAAATTAAACTTTATTTGAATCAGGTTCATTGTGCATAAACAAATTAAATACTCCAAGAAACCATCCCGCGCAGTGGTTCCATCATTCTGCACATTTCCCGATGTATGCCATTCACTTGCCGCCCAATATTATGTGTATGCGCTGTTAAATATCTCGGTAGTTATGGGGATTGATACCTAACTATCGTGGAAAATTGATATGACGCTCACGTGTAAAAGATTAGGGATGGTTGCGTGTGTGCTATACAATGTAAAAAGTATTTTGTCTTATTTATCACAAATGCAAGTCGCCAGTAGCTTAGGTCATATTCTGTTCGGGTAAGGCTAGTTCTACTTCTTCAATTGTTCTATGACATTAATTAAATTAAAAAGGCTGTGTTCTTTCGAATACGGCCGGATATTGACACTTTTCGCGGTGATCCCGTGGGCGCTGCCATGTTTGATCACGTGGTGACGCGTCCATTCCTTGCCTCAACTGCCTCCGTCGCCTCCTTGTTTACAATGGAAGTGTATGACACCGGCGCGGCTTAGAAAACCTGTTTTCGGAGATATCGTAGACGGTGACTTGGTGGACGACACGAAGCTTTGATCACAGCTTCAGAGAACATGCAAAAGCGCTTTCAGAGCCGATTAAACTATGTCCAAACGACGCAAGCAGCGTAATATGGTGCTTGTTCTAAAAGCGGGGCTAAATATGTATTCCAAGCTATCCAAACATTCCGCTGATGAATTCAGTCAGGATTAGTGTGTTTTGCTCTTTGTTTTTTTATTTGGTAAGTATTTTGAAGCAGTGGCTTGTCAGTTTGACTCAGTGAAGTTCCTTGGTGCGGCCACTATCTGATTATTTTCTGCGTAATCGCTCGCGGGTGTGCTCATTTCCGATAGATTTGTTCTTGCTGCGCACAAGGCTTGAAATGTAGCTGTTTTGTACATTGTAATACCTTGTAGAAAATATATATTACAGCTAGTAACTTGCTTACTCTTATGGGCCGTCACGAAACATTAACTTCGACCATTCGTGCGCCATCGGTGTAGTCCGTCATTTATTGTGCGTGTACAGTGCGCATGTATGCCAAGTGTGCGCCCCTTCACTTATTCTTGACACGTCGGCGATAGAGTGGGCGTAAGTTTTCCTGCCATTTGGGATCTATATGTGTATAGATAACGTGCGCGTCATGACAGGAAGCAGCGCTACTCCCTTTGTCATTGTTTAACGAGTGGTACTCACTCTTGCCGACGTTCTGGGGATGAAGCCCTTTCTTTGAAGGTTAGCGATACAAGGCTGGCGGATGCGCAAATTTCTGTATCCTCGAGGAAAGCCGTACATCTCGAAGTGCCGATAACACGTTCGGACAGTTGCAGCAGCGGTCCGCGAACTTGGCCACACAGATTCAGTCATGCCAGTCACTATTCTTGCAGCCAACTGCTGCACACGTCTTCAATCCACATGATTCAATCTAGCATGATTGGAGCACAGTGTTAGCGAAAACTCAGTTGCATTTCCGACAGCTGATCGCACAGAAGCAAGGTAGAAGCGGTAGCGGTCGCTGAGGAGACGTATGGCGCGCCGCCGTGAGCGCCACCTCGTTTCTCTAAAACAAACTGCCCCGCGAAAAGGGTCAATATTCTTTGCACATTGTGTAAGGATGAGTCCGAGTCCATATTTCGATTGTAGAATGAGTTCCTCGAGAGAGTTCGTCCCCCAGCCCCGCATACCAGTACTTCTAGCGTTTTTTGGTGAGACGTTGAGCTTGTTGGTCCTGATTCATTGCAAAAAAAAATGATGAGCTATTCCAGCCTGTGCAGGTGGATAACCAGCGAAGCTGTTTAGCACACGACACACTCGGGACACAGATTGGGGAGACCACGTATAGTCCGGACTCCCAAGGTGCAACACGCCTACGAAGAGTGACGGCAGGAACAGAGACGAGTGCTACACGCGGCACCCCACTACGACGAGAGAAGTAAAATTCAGAATAGAGACACGATATATACACACGCGACGCTGTCGGCACCCTGGGAGAGTGGTAGGTAACTAGGCACGTAAGCGGTTGGAACGTCTACAAAGAGAGGGCGGTACGAACGTAGACATAACGGACGCGAGTCGGCCTTTTGGGCAAAGATCCGATCGTAGCTAAGATCTGATCCGACAGCTGAGGGCGACACCCTCATTGTATACTTCCCTGTACCACGCGCGTTCCGGTGCTGCCGGGCTGCCTACGGAGCAGCCTAATGGACTGCACGGCGAAATTCTCCAGAGGCACCTGGAACAACAGCACCACTGCAGAATCCGGCGCACCATCAACAAATGCATCATCTGCGGCGATGCACTGGGGTTGAGGCGAGCCTCCCACGCATGCCTGGCCACCTCCAGTGCTACCGCCCCCCCCCCCCCCCTGTCACCCAGCCACACCAGTGTGGACAATGCTCAATGTCCTTCCCTACAAGGAGGGGTTTGAGTAACCACGAGCTGTGGCACAGGAGGGAAGCGGCACTGGCGGTTAGAAGAAAACTCGCCGCAGGTGGCTCTGCTACCAGCAACAATGGTGCGCCGGTGCAGGATGACAGCGGAACCCCCCTCCACCCACCTGAGTAGGACAGTACCCAGGGCTCACCAGGACGAGCGTGAGAGATGGTTGAGCAGGCCGCATACCGGGAGCTGCTTGCTGGGGCATCTCCTGCGCCACTCAGGCAGGGCAGTGACGGGGAACTGAAGGAGGCTTCCCCGCAGCAGGCGTCAACGCTGGCCGAACAGGACAAGGCCATCAGTCCCCCTTCTGAGACGCCTACTACACCGACTGACCAGACCAGCCCCGTGAGCCAAATGGAAGACTTGGTGGCGGTTCAGCCGGTGGAGAGCCTTCTCCTGAGCTTGCAGGAAGCCACAATAACACTGAAGAATTCAATTGAATTTGGCGTTTTACGTGCCAGCCAGGACATCACAACGCAGGAGGAGTCTGTCCGGACCATACGACCTGAGGACGGCGCCTAGATATTAGGGGAGGAGACGCCTGAGCTGCGAGCATTGAGCCGATTGCTGGAGTCTGCATGAGATTGGACACGGTTTGAAAACATCATTGACCATGCCATCGCAGCCGCAACTGAACACCTGCGGCTGCCAGAAGGGGGCTCGCGCCAATCTAAGAGGCGCGAGGTTAACTCCGACAATCCCCAGCATATAGAGACCCTGTACAGGCGGAACCGGCGCCGAGCGGTGAGGCTAATCACTGAAGGCCCATGCAGCTCTGCCCCATGGAACGCGGCGCACTCCAAGACTACTACACGAGCCTCTGGTCACCGGTAGCTGTCGACACAGGCATGCTACAGTCCAGGATGACCAAAACTGGGCAACTAGACCTGTGCCCCTTCTCTGCGGACGAAGTCTCAACCAAGCTCCGTAAGTGCGAGAACTCAGCTCCAGGGGAGGACCGCCTGACGTACCACTTCTGGAGGCAGGTGGACCCCGAGGGCCTGTTCCGGGCGGCGGTATTCAAAGTCTGCATCTTATACCACCACACGCCCCTGAGCTGGAAGTCAACGAATACTATCCTGATCCCCAAGAAGGGTGACCGCGTAGGACCCCACCAACTGGCGCTCCATTGCCCTTGGTCGCACATTTGCCAAACTGTATGCCGGCTGTCTCAACACCCGGCTGCAGAGGCGGTTGGGCGACCACGCGATAGGCTCCAGGTGTCAGAAGGGCTTCCTGTCACACGATTTGGTGTTCGGACACAACTTTGTGCTGCAGGGACGCCTGGGTGATGACAGGACGAAAGGTGGGGAGCTATGTGTGGGGTTCCTCGACTTTGCCAATGCCTTCGGGTTGGTTGCCCATCAGGCCATCGTCGACGCTGTCCGCGGCGCCGGCGTGGGGGAGGCCTTTGCTAACATTGTGGAGGATCTCTACCGTGCCAATGCCACCAGCGTCGTGGCAGCTGCAGGCACTACGGAGCCCATCACCACCGGAGCTGGGCTGAGACAAAGCTGCTCTCTGAGCGGCCTGCTTTTCAAATTCGTGGTGGACCCGGTCATTCGTGCAGTACAGGGAGGTGATAGGCAACATAATATCCTTGCTTACGCCGATGACCTGACGCTGCTGGCCGTGGACCCCATGACCTTGCGGCCGGCTAGGGCTGTGACTGAGCGCCGCCAAGTGCCGGTTTCTACACCTGTCTGGTCGCCACCCCGTGGGCACATGGCCCACCACCTTCATCGTTGGTGGCGACCCGATTCCAGCATTGTGAGACTTCAAGGGGCACAGGTTTCTGGGCCGGCCTGTGGGATTCAGGGTGCGGCCGGACAACAGCAATGTCGCCTGGGCAGAAAGCTGCTCTCCTCCACGCTTGCCCCATGGCAAACGCTGGATGCCCTTAAAACGTTCTTGTATCCAGCCCTGAACTTAGTTTAGGGTGGGCGTCACCTGCAAAGGAGAGTGACAGCTCTTAGACTAGGAGCTCCGCCCGCTGATCAAGAAGACCCTGTATGTGCCAACCAGAGCCGTGCAGGGATCCCCCTTTGCGGCAGAGCTGAGCGACATCTGCCGGGTGGACGGGACCTTCAAGGTGCTCACGTGGACTGACTTCGAGGTGCGGCAGCGAGCGACAGACGAGCTGTAACAAGTGGTAGCCCGGCGACATGGAGGTGTACCTCTCAGGCGCGACGGAGAGCGAATTCAGACATACGTCCACATAGCTGCAGGCTGTGTGGACGGAGGCCACAAAAGTCTCCCGTCGCCTCTCCATCGCCTGGGAGATAACAGACCAAGGGGCCCGCGTCACCTGCGGACAGGCCTCCGTGTCGGCAAGGAACCACCACAAGCTGATTAGGTCCATCCGAGCACTCCTCGGCAAGGATCGGGACAGCACCCTGCACGAGAAACCTAACAAGGGCAAGGCGATGGTGTACGTAGTGGCGGACCCCACCATCGCCCAGTTCATGAGGTCCGGCCGCTACACTCGGTTTACAGACTGGCGTTCATAACATCGAGCCCGGCTCAATCTCTTCCCCTCAATGCTATACGAGTCTGGGCACGCGCAGCAGACAAGTGATGTAACTGCTAACGGTAAGGGGGGGGGGGAGGGGGGAGACCCTACCGCTAGTCCTCTGCAATTGCATGAGGCAGAGCAAGGCTATGGCGGAGTGCCATAACGCCATCGTCGACCTAGTGAAAAAGGCTGCTATGGTGAAGTTCATCGTGATAGCGGAAAACTAGGTCGTCAGCAACACCTTTCTCAAGCCCGACCTGGTGCTGGCCCGCCGAGAGGAAGCACTCGTTCTGGACGTCTGCTTGCCCATTCGAAAACCGGTTGCAGGCGTTTCTCGATGCCTGGAAGACCAAGGAGGAGAAGTACGCCCTATGCACCGACATCTCCTCCGGCGGTTCTAGCGGGTGACGGTGGACGCTGTCGTGGTTGGCCGCCTTGGCACCTGGGACCCAGGGAATGATCGTGTCCTCCGCAGGATCTGCAGCAAGCAGTACCTGCGGACAATAAAAAGGCTGTGCTTCAGCGACACGATCTGCTTCTCAGCACAGATCTACAAAAACCATATTGGCCCTTCCTACTGTATTTGATATTTTTTTTAGAGAAGCGCTATTAATATATAAACACTACAGTTTTAGCCATTTATAATACTAACAACAATAACTAACATTTTTAGCCATTTTGCTCGATTTTTAGTGTATATACTTTGATACCGTTAGCTTTGGGTTTTGTAACCCTTCCATCATGATGTTTGTAACTAGCATAACAGAACACTCTGTTGTTACATTTGTTTCTGAGACAACTTTTGGTCCCAGGTGGGACAAGGGTAGTTCAAGGACGCGTTACAGGACTCGGAGCCGGTGACCCGGAGTCCACTGGGGTTGTGTCATTGCGCTTGGATCCTGTGTGCAATATCACCAGGATCGGCCATAATTTTTGCACACGCACACGAAAAATGCACGGAAGTGTAGCCATGAGCAGCTGCGCAGTAACAACAGCGCAAGAATAATGATAAACTAAAGACAAGACAGGACGTGTGATGACTGTCAACAGGTGCAAATGTAGCTCTATGTGCCTTGCAGAGCGCCCTAGGTCGTTCGTGCCCTCATGAAGCAGTGTGCAGCTTCCCTACGGAAATAAAACAATTGACAACGCCAGGCTCTCCAAAACACTTTCTGTCCGGGCTTGTGAAAGCCCTTCAACGTTTAGTCCGAGTGAAAAGGAACAAAGTTAGGCCATAAAGTGGCAACGTGAAGGTCGCGGTAATTCCCCCTGTGTACAGTATTTCCCCACAGGGAGAAAAATGCAGCCCCGCTTGCAGGGTGTCTACTCGACGCCCAATAAACTAGGATCCCTGTGCCAGCAGGTGAATGTCACACGCCCTAGGACTAACGCCTGTGAAATACAACACGTGACGCGCTCCATTCCCTGCAACACCGAAGTGGTGAACGATCCCCACGTTTTGCAGTGGCTAGTACAACGAACTGACGGGACGTTGCCTCACTGACCACCTTAGAGGGCACGCCAATAACCTGACGTCGAAAACCGGCAAGAAGCGTTTTTCATGCATTGCAAGAGGCCGTCATGCGTTAGCACTCTATTGGTGGGCTTGACTGACAAGGAGATTAGCTATCTTCGCGAGTGGACATTTCTATGCTGTAGTTATTTTTTTTACCTTTTTACTGCCAATGCACACGCGCAGTTGCAAGTACTTGAGTGCACTCTTACCTCTAGAGTGCATGTACATGTCTGATATATTGTCTTGAATTTTCGTCACGTTTTTCTTGCGCGGGTCACTTACTGCAGCCTGGTAGCTTTCGGACGTCGCTCTAAAAGCAAACTTCCAGCTTTGGCGAGTCCGTAAATTGAATTTTTTTTCATAAATTTAAGGAATAACATTATTATTACTGTTAGTTCATGTACTGACCACTGGCTAGCAAAATTCATTTTACATATATCAAAAACGGCATTTATTGCTTGACATTACGTCTTTTAAGTCACTTCTGCTGCTTAACTATGCTGGCAACGGTGGCAATGTTTTAGATCTTTGCCTTCCAACAAACAGCTTCGCTCTTTCTTGCTCCTGCTTGTTGTGGCGTTGTTGGTATTCGTATCCAATATCATGAATAACCTGAAAAAGACGCGCATAGATTGCCAATTAGGGCACTCGCAGATGCAATGCTGTAACTTTTCCCATACAGTAGCTACATGGGTATTCCGAAGTCATTGTACACTCGTAAGAAATGTGCTACAAAGTGCAAACGGAAAACGAAAGATCTCAGGAAGTGTACTATTTACCAGTGCAACGGTCCTGTGTACTTATTGAAGACTGCCCATGGTAAATACATGATGTGAATCAAACTAAGAGGCTTAACACACACAATGCGTTTTGAATTGCCTATAACTTCCCACCATTCCCATTCTGAACATCGCTAATAAAGCCAACTGTCCTGCGGCATACGAGTTAAGGACTAGTGTTCACGCAACGGGGCAAGTGAACACCAGAATTTAATCTAAACCGTATGCCTCGGGGCAAAATCGATTGTTACTGACCTTCGCGAGCGTTAAAGACTGAGTAAAACTTTAAAAGCACGTAGTGAATTCGCGCAAGAAGGCGCAGTGAATGCAGAGCTTAGCGCACCAGTTTGGGAGGGACATTAATGAATACTTTACATTAATAAACTTTGCTTTCGTGGAACGCTAAAGACTGATGCGTGCTTCTTGTCTTTCACCTCTTCGACGTCCTCGTGTTCTCTACCTCCCAAGAAAAGAGCGTGCGCACACAAATATTTCCTACTTTTAATCACGGAGATAGCTATTGCTACATGATAAACCAAGGAACGTGAGGCATTATTCGCCACATAAACTGGCCTCACGGATAGTTGGCGAAGCACATTAGGTAATACGCATAGGGTATGCTACAAAAAGAGCAAAAATGAACAAACAAGCAAAACGAGATCGCGAAGGACAGCAGGTAGGAATTTAGGAAATGCGCTATCGAATTGCAAGTTACAAGCCAATGTTTCAATGCCGTGCATGGACATTTTTTTTCTTGCTCAATTCCCATGACACATTCATGTAACGGCCATAGTTCTAGAATGAAATACGCTTGCCATACAAAAAAATTATGCAGGAATCGCAATATACGCCATGGCCATGCGAACTGCTCATCACTCGCAAGCTGCCAGCTAAAATGTGCTATGAAGCTGGCTCGAAGAGAAAGGTCATTGCGAACCATGCCTCTCAGCAATGTTCGTTCATTTCAGTATAGTATCTGGGTTCGAATCCTAGGGACGTTCCTGGCCTTGTGCTCAGCTACTTATGGGTGTTCACATCTCGAATGGGGGGCCCTAAACATATTTAAAGGATTGCTGCAGGTTCTATAAAATCGGTTCCCATCAGATGGGTAAGAAAATAAAATTGGATTTAAGTGAATGATTTGTTACGTGACTTCTATACCTGACA
The DNA here is from genome assembly GCF_013339745.2 of Dermacentor silvarum. Classification (NCBI taxonomy): domain Eukaryota; kingdom Metazoa; phylum Arthropoda; class Arachnida; order Ixodida; family Ixodidae; genus Dermacentor; species Dermacentor silvarum. Next base: position 143,619,880 of record NC_051156.1, read on the forward strand.
ACGAAGCGACCAGATACCAGTAATAAAGGTCCGTTTCGGGTTAAAAAAAAGGAAAACATGCTTTCGCCACGATATAATTTCTAGAGCCATCTTTCGTAAGCTATGTCCGCCTACGGGTAAACACGTACGCCTCTGTTTTTTCACAGCACTGCCTTCACAGCATTGCCTTGTTGAAGAAGACGAAATATGACAAAAAAATCACCATGTCCTGAAATACGAACCCGCGGAGATGGTGTTTCTTTTATGCTCTACATTCTGCTATCACTTCTTTTGTTTCTTGTTAACGAACCAGCCTTTTTTCTGATAGTGATGACATTTCCAATTGCAGTGCTCTTTTGTTGAAACGATCTTTCTCTTTTGTTTATTCATGCTGATGGCTCTCTATGTAGCCGATACTGACACCATGAGAAGTTTTGCATTAGACAGACCTATCTCTCATCTCGGTCAATCGCTTCCTTTCAACGAAGCTCGCGCTTCTCTTCGCGCATTGTTTTCCTTTTGCGGATTCTCTTAAATGGAGGGGCACACTACAATGTTTATTAAGAACAGCAACTGGCGGGCTAAAACTATATGTTAGAGTATATCTCGTGCAATAGTTAAGGGGGTTGAGAAAACTTCGAGCATCACAAGAAAAGGAGACGAAGTTGGTGGCATGTGCTGCAAATCCTGCATTTTTTTCTAAAAAGAAACAAACAAACAATACGTGTCACGATGAGCTTTTTTTGCCATGAATGACTGATCAACGTGGACAATGTAAGTAGTTCCGCAAAATAGAATGCTGTTTCCCGCAAAGTATCACTACGGCTCTACTGCTAAAAACAGCTCATAGAAACGTTGGCGTTACCAGTAATATTGTTCCGTACTGTTAGGGTATAGAGTGGCTGTTTGCAAATATTTAACTGCAACGCCAATGCATTTGAACGAACATTTTAGGAAAGAATATCGAAAAAGTTATGCTGGTCCTATGATTCCCGCTAAGGAGACATGCATTAACCATTTGTCCTCTTTGATTTCGTAATATCAAGTATAGCGATCTGAATAAATAAAAAGTCAACTATTGCGTATATTTTTTAACTAACTGTGGTGTTTTAATGAACATATGATGTCTACTTCCAGAAAATGCCTAGAAAATGTGAGTGGTCGTCTTAGAGGTAATCTTGCAAAAAAAAAAAACTGTTTGTTTAACCAAAACAAAGAACGGAACACAGAACACAGTTAGCAGGGAACCATTAAAGCAAGCCGGTTCTTTCTTCAATCAGGGCATCTAGAGCTGCAAGTAAGTTGCGCCAAAATGAACCACAGCAAGGCAACCTTGACCTTCAATGTACCAGCGTTGTTTTGGATAAGCACATTTGGGGCGCCGAAAAAAGCAAAAAAAAGCAAACAATAATAGTACATGGAATAAATGAAAGGAAAAATGTGGTTTGCCCTTGCGTATATCCCAACATCTGCACCCATGCCCGGCCATAACGACCAAACCATCTCACAGCGCGTGTTCTTCCGCTGACACTGCGCCAACGCTCGCTGCTCATTCGGGATCAGCGGGAGCTCTAGGAAAGACCCCAGATGCAGCCGTGCTAAATGATCTTTATGTCTGGCCTACGATGCAAAGGCCTTGGAAGGACTGCGGCTGCTCATAAAGAAGTGGAGGCCATATACGAAATACGAGATACAGAGGTTTCACCTCATGAAACTCGTTGCTCCGGCAACACAACGGCGTTTGTCAGCACTTTCAAATGCTGCCGCGCCGTAGCGCGTGTTTTGTATCTGTACTATTACAGTCGATGTTTATTTTTTGCCCAATAATGTATCTTTGACTTTGAGTTTGTTCTATCATACTGATTCTGCTAAACGATATCTCTTTATTTGCCGAGCACTGCGAGCATCTGGCCGGCTTAAGGTACTAGTCTACGGATGTCAACGGTGCCTAAAATTGATAAATTACTATAAATTAAATAAGCAGTCGCCGCAGATCAATTGGTGAGAACTACACGCGTAAAGCGGAAGATACGGGTTAGGCTCCCAGCTTTTTGCGCCGGCAATGTAACGGTAAAAATACCAGCTGCTCTCAGAGCTGCACAGGTGGCGCGTGCCACTGATCCCACGTTCGTTGTCGTCGTCTGCTTCCACAGCTTGCTGCGTTGCCGCTAGTCATTCCAGCGTGGAATTTCAATTCTCTTCTGTCGTCGTAATGGAGAGGCCGCGTTTACAGGGGTATGAGTCATTGCTTAGGAGATAAGAGCCATTCATTTTCTTACGTGACGGACAGATTTATTTGTGAAGCAATTTCATAGAAATCCTTCCAGAATGAACGAGCTTGGGAAAGGGCGCGTTGTCGGGGTGCCGAATATAGCGTGAGGGCTTCCGAAGCCCTGGCGAAACGTCAGCGAAGAGCTGCGGGAAAGGAATGTTGAGGGAAAGCGACGTTGAGGCCAAACGACCGCGTGGTCTAGCTCTCCAGGAACGCAAGAACGGTAGTGCACGCCTCAGCAACGCTAGCGCCAACTTTCCCGGCAACTATATATATATATTTATAAAGAAACACATTTAACCTTCGTGACGTTACACTCACGTTAGCGCTGTGTGGTTTCAGCGCGGCATTTGAAATATGGAACATTAGCCTTTATTTTTCTGAGTAATATACGTATTAACGCGAAATTACACAAAAAAGCAGTTTTCAAAGAATTATGCTTCCTCCAGTTGCTGAAATAATAATTTCCCTCCTAAATGCAACAAATGTCATACCAAATTTTTTTAGCGTTTGCCTCGTGACAACATTCCTTGTGAGAACATCCCCACTAAAACAGAGAACGTCTGGTATAAGAAGTTAAATCACTGCGCGTTCGACAACAAGCTTTGGACAGGTATATCTGCAATCAGTTCACGTACTGCTAGGTTGTGAATCTTGTGTCGCACATCAGCTATTTGCATCGCCACACAGAACATAGCAGGCAGGAATAGTATGAGATACAAGCATCAATTCAGTATATTCAGAGGCTTACGCTAACTAATTGCTTGCGCTAAATGCATTCTTCGGCACGCAACGTCGAACATAAAAATGCAAGGGCGCTAAAGTATTCCCACGTGGATGAATGTGAAAGCATTTCGGCATCTCTCCGATCAAGCCTCGCACTCGCTCGCGTACTTGCGTGGACGTCCAAAGGAGCCGGGCGCAGCTACTGACTGAGAAGTCGAAGTCGAAGGTTCGTCCATCGGAGCGCACGACAGAACTCACCGAAATCACCGCACCGACTGGCAGTGTCGGGACGCGCGGCGTTATACATGGTGTTTTAGTTAACTTGGGTCATTCTTTAAAAATATGCAAATGAGACGAGCTGGACAGAACCAAGGTATATTGTTGTTTGCCGTGGCTTGGAGATACTTAGACTATTTTTTGCATTCCGCCTATTAAGATAATTAGCAATTAGCATAACAATTCACTTCTGAATTATTATAATTAGATGAAAGGTGTCAAAGGCTGCTGCCCACGGAGCCGCCGCGCAGCCGCCTATCTCGCAAGCGATCTGCGATGCGGCCGAAGTGTGCGCCCTCGGGGGCCTCAAGTTCAAAGCGATCTGCGATTGGTACAAAGTGCATGCGCCGAGTGCCGGTAGCTTCGTATGCGCTTTGTTTCGACGTTTGCGTTGAAGGGAGCGCCAGCGCGAATGTCAATTTGCTCGCTGCCGTTGGCGCGCTTTCTCACTCCAGCGTTTTGACGAGTAGTCGCGGTCGTCGAACGAGATGTGTTCATGTTTACCTGTGCGTGCGGGACACCGTGCTTGTTCATGTAGTTAGTAAGTCAATATTTACAACTTTATACGGCCGTCGAGAAAACTAAACGTTCTAGGTGCTGGGAGAAGCTGGACGAAAAGATAACTACGTCGTCCAGGTAACACAGGCAGGTTTTCCATTCGAGGCCGCGCAATACGGCATGTATCAATAGTTCAAATGTGGCTGGCGCATTGCACAGACCAAAGGCATTACATTGAATTCGAAAAGGCCATCAGGTGTTGCAAACGCCGTCTTCTCTTTGTGGGGTAATGCATCGGGATCTGCGAATATCCAGAACGCATGTCGAGGGTGGAAAAGTATTCGGCACTTTGTAGGGTATCCGAAGCATCGTCAATACGAGGTATAGGATAGACATCCTTACGGGTAATTTTGTTCAGTGCCCTGTAATCGACGAAGAAGCGTACCGAACCAGCCTTTTTTAAAACTAGGACAATGGGGGACGACCAAGGGCTTGATGAAGGCCTTATAACGTTCTGCGCGAGCATGTCATTGACTTGGTCTTCTATAACCTTGCGTTCCGCAGACGATACACGGTAATGGCGGCGACAAATGACCCGGGATCCCTCTGTTTCGATGCGATGAGCGACCGCTGCACCTTCGCCTTATTGTCCTCGTTTCTTGTGTGCGCGCTGCTGTTTCAAGATGAATAGCTACCCACTCGCCCAACTTTCAGTACTTTTAGACTCAAGCCATCCGAACAAACGTCAAAGCAAGTTTGGCGTTTCCTTAAGATGGCCAGCAAGGCATCGGTTTGGGTTGCGCTGAGATATGAACTCACAGTGGCCCTGAGAGCACTGGGTGAACCATCCGTGGGCGTACACTCGGCTAAGGACGAAACAGGCGAGGCAGTGACGACACATACTGATGCTGCATCGATAAGCATGGCAACAGTGGACCCCTCGGGCAGCAGAAGTGGCTCTGATGTCGTGTTGTAGGCAGTCAGAGTGGCGCAGCCGCGCGAGAATCGCACTAGACAATAGGCGATGGCGATTTCCCGAAAAATGCAGCGTTGAGAAGGGGAAGCAACTGCGTCGCCGTCGATATTTTCTCTTGATCTAATGGTAACAATGCGGGACTGGCCGGGTGGAAGGACAAAATCTGCCGCTGTGACAAGGTGGGGCGGCGAGGAATCGGCAACTTCAGAGAGTTTGGTGTCCGCAATATTGATAAGAGGTCGTCCGCACGAAATGACAGCAGATGCAGCTGACACGAAATCCCAGCCTAACATGATCGGATGAGCGCACGACGCAAGCACAGTAAGCTGTATATGATGGCGAATTCCGTCGGTCACGAGCAGTACACTGTCCGGTAGGATAAATCGGGCCGTCATTGGCGCCACATAAGACCGGGTCAACATATGGTGTTTGCACTTTTCGTAGACGGAAGCATAGTTTGCGATGAATAACAGAGATGGGGGTGCCAATGTCTATAAGAGGGTCGACGGAAACACCCTCCACACAAACAGCGAGTAAATTAGTCGCGCGAGCAGAAGGAATTGGGATAGTTGGCGAACAAGCAGTTTCTCCTCCAAAAACTGCAGCGTCAAGTTTTCCGAATGGTTGTCGAAAGAATTGGAGGCAGGACGCAAGGGCGATGAAGTAAGGCGGAACGGTGACAGGTAACGATGACGGGGTGAGCGAGAAGACCAGGACATGGCTTGGGACAACGGTGGTGAGGGTGAGCGACGTGACGAGGTTATATAGGGTCCTGGAACGTAGGCGTCAGATCTAGGCACATAGTCTCTCTCATAGGTGGAATAGCCACGTCGTTCATCTTGCTGGCGTCGGAGGCAGAAACGAGATATGTATATGACCACGCATGCAACAGTAGGAGCACACTGGGCGGGAAGGGCGCCAGGTAGAGTCGTATGCTTGTACGGGGGCCTTCGCTGCCATGTACGTCAGGTGGTCGCAGACAACGGCAGCAGGTGCATATGGAACTGGTACCGCAGGCCGCGAAACATTCTCGGCGTTAGAAGGTGCACAAATAGGCGCAGGGGACCGGGAATGTGTGACACTTGTCATGGGCGCCAGTTCTTCATTAATGATCTCGCGCAAATTGGGAGGAGAAGCGCGCAGAGACGCAATGGTGGTGTTGGCCGGAGCATGGCGGTGAAGCTCCTTTCGCAAAACGATGAGGATTAGCGCTCGCAATTCGTCGTCGGTCAGGTGAGCGTCGCAGGAGGCGCGTGGACGACGAAAGGAGCAGATCGTGGCTAGGCGTTGGCATGTCGTGATGTCACCAACTGAAGTGGGGCTCTGAATAACAAGGGCGTTAAAGGCAACGGAGCTGATGCCCTTCGGGATATGGCGTACGTTCCGCTTCGGACGTGTAATTCTGAGCGCGACGGCAGAGAGCCAGAACGTCTTCAATCTAATATGTATAAGATTCCTCGGCTCCCTGGATGCGGGTAGCGAGCTTCTGTTTCACTACTTCGGAGCGCGCAGCAGATGTGCCGAATATCTGACGCTGCTGCGCAGTAAATGCTGACCAATCACGGAAGTCGTGTTCATGGCTGAAAAAACAAGTTTGCGTGACCGCCCTCAGGTAGAAGGCAACATTGCGGAGCTTGTGTATCTCGTCCCAATGGTTGCAAGCGCTCACTAAGTCGTAATGGTCAAGCCAGTCTTGCAGGTCTTCTCCGCGAAGGCCAGAAAAAACCTGAGGGTCGCGTTGCGGTACGGTGACGGACCAAATAGGCCCAGCTGGGGGAGCTGTGGTGGCGGCAGCAGTGGCTTCCCCTACTCAGCGCTGCATTTTTCGGGGAATCGCCATCGCCGCTTGTCTAGTGCGATTCTCACGCGGCTGTGCCAGTCTGACCGCCTACAACACGACATCAGAGCCACTTGTGCTACCGGAGGGGTCCACTGTTGCTTTCCTTATCGACGCAGCACCAGTATTTGTATACAATTATGTGTATACATGTATATGTGTATATATATACAAGAAAATGAAACGACCACTTCCTGCCTGGGGGAGACCAATTCACATCTTCCACGTTCTGCCGAAATGATTTTCCACAGACATACTACTGCGACATTCTGCCGCGCACTTTCTTGAGTATTTTTACATCACTTTACAAGCGAAATTGGCTGATTCCTTTAAATGTTGTGGTCACTGATGACGCCCCGGAAGCGATGCGTCATAACGCGGGACGAAGGTAGACCGCTGATAGACATGGGATCCGATGACATAGGGTTGTGTAAACTGGCAATCAAACAAACTTTTCCTTAAACCCATGGAGCAATTGTTCTTAATTCTATCGGTCGCCAAACGAATTATCGCGGATGCTGCCCGATAACCCCGTGCCAGCACCATAGAGCGAAGTCCCCGCAGAGGCCAGGATGCAGATGCCATTGGCGTGTATTGAAGAACAGCGGCACAACAAAGAATGTCGCTAAAGCCAACGTTTCGACAAGTGCCCTTGTCCAAACGTTGGCTACAACTGGTGTTCCTATATGGTAATCGCTTCAAATCAATATATGTTAAGCTGGCATGTAGTGGAAGAAGCTCAGTTACGGCCATCACCGTGTCGTTGAGCTCATGCCACAGTATTAGGAACGCCCTCGAAATGCATAATGTCAATGCTCTCGTTTAGGCAGACGCATAATGCACCATTATTCCGCGTGTTCAAAATTAAGTTTTACGGAATTTTTAAAAATCGCCTGTGGCAGATAGCATAATTTTTATCGTTGAGCTGGGTTATTCGAAGAGGAGGACATTAGTATCACGAGAAATCGAAGCACATATTCATCTAATTAACAAAAATTGCCTAATGAACTTCTTAGTCAATTTCTTTACGACACATTGCAATTTACAAATTTCAGCCGGTGAGTTTACAAGACGTATCCACTTGAAAGGAATTTCCAGGATGACACCAGCTTCGAGATATTATTTCCCAATGTGTGGGAAGAAATACATGGGCCTTCCAGTTGCTTTTGTGCTTCAATGTATAAAACAGAATTTTTTCGTAAAAACGTAAGTGGAACAACAGTGCAATCTTACGGCGAGCTTGATGGCGCATATCTCCAAACTGTGTCAGTCTGGAAGTTTATTCCAAGTGGGTACGCCAGACGAGCTCACCGGCTGCAATTCATAAATTGCAATATGTGTCGCAAAGTAATTAACTAGGAAGTTAATTAGCGCATTTTTGTTATTAGTTGAATATGTGTTTCGATTTCTCGTGCTACAAATGTCCGCCTCATCGAGTAACCCAGCTCAATGATAAGAATTATGCTACCTGCCACAGGCGATTTCTAAAAATTCCAGAAAACTTAAAAATGAACAGCCTGTAGACAACTGTGTGCGTCATCATCGATAAGTATTTAGCATGAGAGGTCTGTTTGTATTTGTTGTATTTTTGTAGCACTAAAATAGCCCACATTGTTCTCTTCTTCTTGACAGTTGTGGCTGCGTATATTTATTTCTGCAGTAACCACGAACGTCAGAGCTTCTACGTATGCAGCCGATTAAAAACAAGGCGCTGTGAAACACATTGTTCCGGTAGCCCATACTGCTGAGCTTCAAAGGCTTTTCTTATACTTCTTCAGAGATGCGCAGCAAAAATAGCACTTGAACAAGGATGCCTTCATTGTCTTTAGTGTTTGTCTGGGCTGCTCCGTTATTTTTAAATTGAATTCAGTTTTACACTATCTAGCTAAGGTTGGCTTACTGCCCAAGGCGATAAGCATTGTCGAAAGTCTCGACTCAAGTAGACAAGGCTGCTAAATTTGGAGTGTTATTCTAATAACGTCATTGTAGTTAAAGTATTGCGTCGTGCTGCAATTGTTCTGTCGATGAAATATTATTTTTACCAAATATGCAGTCTTTTGCAGATATATATGGAATGAATTGAGCCTAAACAAGTTTCTTTGCCATGCCGCATTTTCTTTCATTTTGTCTGTTTCTTTATTTTTTTGTTACGATATTCACGTGGCGACGGAGACATCACCATTCTTTTTCTTTCTTTTTTGTTTTTTTCTCAGGCTACCCATCATACGTTATTACAATGTAATTACGATTACATGTGTTAACTTCTATATTTTCTTTTTTTGTTACTACTTTTACGGCTGCGCGCGGTCGCGCGCGCCTTACCTTGAAAGCAGTCTGCAGGCGGCTCATACTTTTATACGTGCGGTGTTCTCGTTATTCAGTTCACGTTGAAGCGACACACAGCACGAAGTTAACTCGCTGCTACGGCCGCGCTTCCTGACGCCAGCGTTTTGACAACGAATGTCCGCTGTCATCGCATGTGATGCGTTCATGTCTGCCTCTGCGAGTTGACACCATGTTTGTTAATTTAGTTAGCAGGCGAATATTTTCAAGTTTATGAGACCGATAAACCTACTAGCCTTACTTAGTATGACTGTCAGCTAATTTGCTACCGAAATCGATGCTTCGCCTTTCTGGGCAGAACTGTGGCTGTTTTTGTAGCAAAAGCTACAGTGACCTCATTCTCGCCGTTTCATTCTCGCCATTCTCGCCGGTGGCAGCACCGCGAGCTGAGCCGTTGCCTAGCAACTGGCACAACAGCAGCATTTCTTTCTTTCTATACGGTCTGGCCACCCCGCGGCGTCTTAAAGGCGTCTGACCACGCCACAAGCAGCGCATGGAGGAAGGAAAAAAAAACAGGAGGGACATCACGTGACAATCTTGAAGCCTAAGCCGCTATTCTGGACATTCCGCCATTTTCTTCGAGGCGTGACGTAGGCGCGACGCTTACAAAATGGCGCTGATGGCCCCGTTTTGCTTTCGTAACGATACGCAAATTTGACGTTTCCCCTAAGAAACTGTAATGTAGGCATTGAACCTAGCATTCTTGATAAAGGAAAACAGTTTTCCTCCCCAGTAAAAATAAAGCCGCTAGCTCAAAGCGTACGATTATTCCATCAAAATCGTTTCTCGCTTCCGTCGTCTGCATGCGCGCAGGCTGTCGTCTGCTTCATTAGCTAGGAGGCGTGTCCTCAGGAAACTGAATGAGTCATCGTATATTGGCGCCCACGCGCTTGCTTTCTACCTTGAGACAACATACGCGACCTACCAGTGATGATGAGCGCCCGCTCTAGGCCGCGTTATCGCTATCTCGTGATCCGCAAGTGACTCAGCCCGACTCGTCTGGCTGAGAAGCGGCCGAATATCATCGATAGCGTTGCGCGCGCCACAGGTATCCGCTTGAGCGACGCAAACGCCGGCACTGCCATCTCTTGTGCACTTCGCTGCTTACTCGCACCGCGAGAGGAAACTTCAAGGCGCCGTCTTGCGTACATTTCTTTTTGTAAATTAAAAAGTCACCGTTGTCATAGCCTTTGATGATGCGAAAAGTCATTAATATTGATTACAATACAAACGCAATAGTGAAAAGTGCGAAATGTCGCAGAAAGTTTGCTAGTTTCAACCAATATTATTTCAAATAAACGTGTTTTTAATAAAAATGATGGTGCAAAACACAAATGCCAACACCACCCGAAATCGATGCAAATGCTATGAGCACGCGTTGTGAACAAAATATTTTCATCGCCCCAAATGACAGGGAAAATGCGGCGATACGCATGCCTCTCCACTATCATTGCATATGGCCGCTCATTACCATAATTCGCGTGGCTCGTCGCATCACAAATTATGGCGGAAAATCTCTGCAATGGCGGCCGAGCGCAACGTCACACAACGTCAAATTGACGTTTACGAAACAGCCCTTCCTGTGACGCTCTTCACAGGATATTCCTTCAGCCAATCAGCAAGCTGACATGCCGGCTATCTTGGGACGCCACCACATATTCGCGAAATTGCAGATGCATTGCACGAGCTTCTGCACGCTACCGTCCACTTTCTTTTTAAGCGCTAAAGTCGCAATAGAGGTGCCAAGGACCACAAAAAAGTATTAGTCGATAAAGTTTGCAGCTCCACGTCACGTTTCATCATTTTGACGAAAACGCAAAATTGCATTTAGCAAAACTTCCGTTTCCCGGCACAAATTTCAAAACACGTGACCTCCGGACAGCCAATGAAGCAGCCAAGATGGCGGATAATGGCGGCCGTGCAGCCGCCATGCGTGTCGAGAATAGAGCCCCTAGTCATGAAAAAATTTAGAGGAATGGGATGATGGGAAATGGGCCCTCACGTGATAGGCAAGCGGTAGATTTTACTCGGCTCGCTTCGGTGGCTTTGGTTTCGTCTGCTGCGGGGGATTTCGGAATAGGCTCACATACTCAGCGTGACAAACGCCGCCGAGGTTAGTGAAGGAATTCGAGTGTGTGAAGCAGTTGAGTCTCGCCGCTTAATTAGCAGACAGGCCCCAAGGCTGTTGCGAACGAAGGCGTCGATTAACCGGTATTGCGCCCAACCCGGAAGGACCACCTCAAGGACGATTGGTTGTGTTTCGGTGTGGTTTCAGGGAAACGAGGGAACCTTTCGCCCTGCAAACGTGTGAAGGCAACCAAGCCGCCCTTCCGACGACGATTCGTTGCGTTTGACGACGTCTTCTGGAAAACAATGATGCCTTTCGCCCCGCAAAATGTGCAGGCGATTAAGCGAGCGTACAGGGTCGGAAGCGACTGTTTCCCTACGGAAAAAAAATTCGTCCCGTCTTGTGTCCAAGGATGGACTGGCAAGCCGGGAGACTCCGAACATATTTAGGGCCGTGCCGACCCGTAGTTAAGGTAGCGTAGTCGACACTGTTGCTCGGGATCTGCTCAAAGTATTCGGCCTCTTAGCAGACCGGCGAGAACTCCCGTCAGCAGTAGGCGCACCTACGTGATGAAGTGTTGTGTGCCAGGATGCCCTAATCGAACATAAATCGGCGCGATGGTCTGTGCTTCCATAGGTAAACACAATGAACATTTCTTT